>NC_059226.1:20240801-20283301 GCF_020615455.1 Coregonus clupeaformis | reverse complement strand
TCCAGACAGCCAGATGGGAAAACTGTAGTTGGAATCTGTTTAGGAATTTGTTTTTCATGGAATATTGAGATAGTAGGATGAAATGAGCTTGTCCCTTCGCACAAAACTTGTCCCAAGTGAAGGCCTGCTGTGACCCAGCCAAAGCAATGGTCCCTTTGTGCCCGTCCATCAGAATCCCTGTCTCCCCAGACACTGCCCTCTCTGTGTCCAGGCTACATACAGGGCCTCCTCTCCACTCCCCTCTTCCCTCTTTGGTTCCCTATATCCAATGGGACGATACCCATGACTGTACCTGGGCCCCTGGCTGTACCTGGGCCACTGGCTGGAACAAGGCCCTTCATGTGGCTTAGGGGATGGAGAGGGCAATATCGCCCAGTCATGCTGATAGGCAGATACTGTAAGATACAGATGGCTGAAAGAGAGTAAGGCAGAGAGAGAGAGAAAGAGGGAGAGAGAGAGAAAGATAGAGAGAGAAAGAGAGAGAGTGAGAGAGAGAAAGAGAGTGAGAGAGAGAAAGAGAGTGAGAGAGAGAGAGAGAGAAAGAGAGAGAGAGAGAGAGAGAGAGAGAGAGAGAGACAGACAGACAGACAGACAGACAGACAGACAGACAGACAGACAGACAGACAGACAGACAGACAGACAGACAGACAGACAGACAGAGGTTGTATGCTGCGGACATTGGAATGTGAACGGTATCAGCTTCTCCGCTAATCGAATTATCCCGCTGTGAAAAATAAAAAATAAAAAATAAATGCCCGCTCCACTTCTTTAATACAACTAATCTAATAAGTCCCTGTCAGGGCTCAAATGACAGCATTTGGGTCTAATCAAAAGGAAAAATAAGCTGTGTTTGAATTGGCTTTGGAGTATGAGCATGTAGGCATTATTCTATGAGTATACGTCTAATAACCCACTCAGCTTTAGAATGCTTTGAGCACAAACTGACCTTTAATGATGAAATTAAGTGAAGTACTGACTGGTCTAAACAGAAGCGGATTGGGAATCAAGTTCATACACTCACAGCTAGTAGGCACATTACCTCGAAGCTCAGCCCTAGTCTTGTTTTATGTCATGTAGTTTATTTTGCAGATTTAGTTTTTTTAATGACATTTCTGTCTTGAACTGAATGGGCCTGTTTTTAAGGCTAGTCCTGGACTAGATTTTTCTTTCAGCATGATCTTTTGTCCAGGACTAGGCTTAATCCCTGTGTCCGGAAAACGGGCCAATTCAGTACAAGACAGGAATGTCACTTAAAAAATGAAATCTGCCCACTCATGTTGTAGATTATGAAGCTTCTACCATGTTGTTGTATGCAGTCTGAAATCTGCCTTGCCATCAATCAATCAAATGTATTTATAAAGCCCTTTTTACATCAGCAGATACCCAGCCTAAAACACCAAACAGCAAGCAATGCAGATGTAGAAGCACGGTGGCTAGGAAAAACTCCCTAGAAAGGTAAAAACCTAGGAAGAAACCTAGAGAGGAACCAGGCTCTGAGGGGTGGCCAGTCCTCTTCTGGCTGTGCTGGGGGGAGATTATAACAGTACATGGCCAGTAAGGCCATATTTTTCTACAAGATGTTCAAACGTCCATAGATGACCAGCAGGGTCAAATAATAATCACAGTGGTTGTAGAGGTTGCAACAGGTCAGTACATCAGGAGTAAATGTCACTTGGCTTTTCATAGCCGGGCATTTAGAGGTTGAAATAGCAGGTGCGGTAGAGAGAGAGAGTTGAAAACAGAAGGTCTGGGACAAGGTAGCACGTCCGGTGAACAGGTCAGGGTTCCATAGCCGCAGGCAGAAGAGTTGAAACTGGAGCAGCAGCACGACCAGGTGGACTGGAGACAGCCAGGAGTCATCAGGCCAGGTAGTCCTGAGGCATGGTCCTAGGGCTCAGGTCCTCCGGGAAGGGAGGGAGGACCTGCGACCATCAGCTAAACAGCAATAAGCCCATGCCTCCACCAATCCAATGCTTTTAGATTTCTGGTGGGTAGTGAACAAGTATATTATTGGGACGCAGCCCCTCTATCCAGAATCCAGTCCCTCTCTGTGTGTGTAAATGGCAAGGCAGTGCTCTATCCAGTCCTGTGGTGTGTGGTGTCAATCCTCTATCCATCCAGTCCTGTGGTGTGTGGTGTCAGTCCTCTATCCATCCAGTCCTGTGGTGTGTGGTGTCAGTCCTCTATCCATCCAGTCTGTGGTGTGTGGTGTCAGTCCTCTATCCATCCAGTCTGTGGTGTGTGGTGTCAGTCCTCTATCCATCCAGTCCTGTGGTGTGTGGTGTCAGTCCTCTATCCATCCAGTCTGTGGTGTGTGGTGTCAGTCCTCTATCCATCCAGTCTGTGGTGTGTGGTGTCAGTCCTCTATCCATCCAGTCTGTGGTGTGTGGTGTCAGTCCTCCTTCAGCTGACTCACTCTCACACACATACAACACAGGCCAGAGGAACCAAAGGGAACACCCAGAGGGACACTGAGAGGCATAATGAGGGCTCATCCAGCGTGAGATGAACACACTCTGTGTTTGTTTAGAAGACCAGGACTTAATGATAAACATGCCCAGTAATAGGCCTCCCAAGTCTGCCCAGAGACAACTGATTCTGCTCTACCACATGGGGGACCGCTCATTAGAGGAATTGCAATGTTCAAGGAGATGATGTGGCTGACCCAGGTTCCCTGAGATCCAAAGTGCTGTATTAGCCCATAAAGCCTAGGCATTAGATAAGGGAGATATGGCAAGTCTTCTGTTATACCACCTAACATAGAGGAACAGAGATGTTGTGTAGATAATAGGTTTTATGCACATGTGGCTGACTGGAGCTTGAACCCAGGCCTCCTGAGAGCAACAATGCTGTGTTAGCCCTCTGAGCTAAAGCCTAATCTTGCTACTTTGTGTGCTCCACTAATGGACTCTGATGGTGTTTCAGCAGCTTCCAAAGTTGGCTTTGAATTAAACAGAATCTTAATGTCTTTATGCTCAGGGCCTCACCCTTACTTCATCCAGCTTTCTCAATGTTTCCTCTCTCTCTCTCTTCCTCTCCTCCACCCTTGTTAACAGCTGATGTTGTTTTAGAGTTGTTGCCACAGCACCTTTTCCCCTATCAGAGTTTAGAAATTAAAGAGGGAATAGAGAGAGAGAGAGAGAGAGAGAGAGAGAGAGAGAGAGAGAGAGAGAGAGAGAGAGAGAGAGAGAGAGAGAGAGAGAAAGAAGAACATGAGAGAGGTAGAGAGAGAGAGCAAGAGAGAGAGTTGAATGATCTCACCCTGGCCACATGGTTCTAACACGGTCCTCCAGGCCGATTCAAAGCCGCTCCATCGTAGAATAATATTTATTCACTTTAATCCCTCTCTACACCTCCTCACATTCCCCTCCTTTCATAGCTACAGGAGTGTGCCAGCAATAGCACCCCCCTCCATCCCTCCTTCCCTCCCTCCCTTGTTTCCTTCCTCCCAGTCTCCTCTCCTTCCCTCCTCAGGTCTACAGTGCAATTGACAGGTGCTTTGAACCCTGTGGATGGCCTATAGTGAGGAAACGTTGGTTATTTTCACTGGATGGTTCGTTGTGTATAGAGTGGGGCTTTTTTTCAGAAGGTGCTTGGTTAAGGAGATGTCATACGGTTTAGTAAGTGTGTTGGATGTGGCACAACTGATTTCTCACTTTGCCATTGTTATGCCTGTTAGTGAATCTCTGTCTTAAGAAAGTAAGATAACCTAGGCTATCCAGAGAGAACCAGAGATGTTAGTAGATATAGTGTGATGCCTCATGACAGTGCTTGGTCTTGGATAATGTATGATATCTTTATGGTCTCTGGTCCTGTGTTGCTCAGCACTAGCAACACCAACATCGTGGGTTTAATTCCAGCTGGGGTGTCACACATGTATGTACTCAGAATACTGTAAGGCCATATCCGAATACCCATACTTCCATTCTAAATAGTAGGCTGATGGGATATGTGAAATTTAGAACATTTAGTAGGCCTCTGCTTTAAATGCCATGATGTCATACTTATTTTAGCTTTTCATCTAGTATGAATTCACTGCATGCTATTGAGGAAGAGAATGGTCTCTTCAGACCAGTGTGTCAGACAATCAGAGAAGGGGATAATTAGAGAAGGTGCTGACGCAAAATAAACAAATGGCGAGAAACAACGCAATTGCACATTAGATGAGGGGTTCTCAGTATGGGTGAGCCTAGTGTGTTCATATTGGTATCTTACTGTGTACATTTTTACTAAACAGTTCGTTTTAAATAGTATGCAAGACAGATTTCGGACACAGCCTAAGTCTATTTGGACAAAAGCTAAATGGCATAGAGTATATTAATGAAATACTCCAATCCAAGCTAGTTTTACCCTCTGCAGTTATGTAACTTTCCCTAACCACAACGTAATGATGGCAGTAATGGATTTATTCTGTGAATAATAGGCAAAGTGTTTTTGACATTTTACAAATACAACCCTTATGGTTAGAGTTTGATATTTCAACACACTGTCGTGTGCAGCCATTTTCTCTGCTAAAAGACTGAAAATGGTTTAGCTTTCCCTTCATTCTTGTGGTCACGATTGCTAGCACTCTGAAATTTGAGCATTTACCTACACTTCCATCATTTGGGTCAGATATGGTTCAGCTTGGCAAACATAGCTAAATGGTATTTAGTCCTGATGTTTTAGAGACATAAATTGGTTCAGAATCCAGAAGGGGTGAGGTCATTTCCTGTGTGGTTGGGAGTGAGAGGGAATGTGGGGGAAGCTGAGGGAGTGACTTCGCCATGGCCAACCTTGGTTAGGGACCTGGACCAGGACTGGGGTCAACTGACCTCACCAGCCTGCACTGCACTCTACTAACCTCACCAGCCTGCACTGCACTCTACTAACCTAACCAGGCTACACTGCACTCTACTAACCTAACCAGACTACACTGCACTCTACTAACCTAACCAGGCTACACTGCACTCTACTAACCTAACCAGACTACACTGCACTCTACTAACCTAACCAGGCTACACTGCACTCTACTAACCTAACCAGGCTACACTGCACTCTACTAACCTAACCAGACTGCACTGCACTCTACTAACCTAACCAGACTGCACTGCACTCTACTAACCTAACCAGGCTATACTGCACTCTACTAACCTCACCAGACTGCACTGCACTCTACTAACCTAACCAGACTGCACTGCACTCTACTAACCTAACCAGACTGCACTGCACTCTACTAACCTAACCAGGCTACACTGCACTCTACTAACCTAACCAGGCTACACTGCACTCTACTAACCTAACCAGGCTACACTGCACTCTACTAACCTAACCAGGCTACACTGCACTCTACTAACCTAACCAGGCTGCACTGCACTCTACTAACCTAACCAGACTGCACTGCACTCTACTAACCTAACCAGACTGCACTGCACTTTACTAACCTAACCAGGCTACACTGCACTCTACTAACCTAACCAGGCTACACTGCACTCTACTAACCTAACCAGGCTATACTGCACTCTACTAACCTAACCAGGCTACACTGCACTCTACTAACCTAACCAGGCTACACTGCACTCTACTAACCTAACCAGACTGCACTGCACTCTACTAACCTCACCAGACTGCACTGCACTCTACTAACCTAACCAGGCTGCACTGCACTCTACTAACCTAACCAGGCTACACTGCACTCTACTAACCTAACCAGGCTACACTGCACTCTACTAACCTAACCAGGCTACACTGCACTCTACTTAACTTACATTTGCTCACTTCACTTTACTTTGCTTTGCCTAAAGGTGCAATGTGTAGAAAACTAAAAATTCTAAAATTCTAAAATGTTCCCCCAATTTCAGTTTGTGACAAAATAGTGTATAGAATGATTGTATCATCTAAACCACTGTGAAATATATTTCCAATAACTAAAACTATAACATTTGCAGCTGTTTGACGCTGGTGTGCAAAACTGAAAGTAAAAAGAACATAGAACGGATCTGGTGCTTATCATACTTGCTTTCAATGAGAATGACAGATCTATAACTGACACAATTCTGTGAGGTCACCTACAAAGCTACATACTGCAGCTTCAACCGGTAAGTGGGGGGATATTTCCAACTCTACCCCAGGTTACTGGTAATCAATAACCACTTCTTGCCCATCATAGACAATGAAGTGAGGACTAGCTAATGTTCTGAGGAGATGTTACAGTGGAGTCCTTTAGAAACAATAATGGATTCTCAGCCGTGTTTTAAATGGTGCCATCGCTGCACTGGGAAGATGTAACTAGCTAGCTAACGTCTAGACCTAAACCAAACAAGACTGGGGCAATGAAATACCTCCCAATGGGTTTGGCAGGCCTAACCTCAGCTATACGTGTGGGGGCGGCAGGTAGCTTAGTGGTTAAGAGCATAGTGCCAGTAACCGAAAGGTCGCTGGTTCTAATCCCCGAGCCGACTAGGTGAAAAATCTGTCGATGTTCCCTTGAGCAAGGCACTTAACCCTAATTGCTCCTGTAAGTCGCTCTGGATAAGAGCGTCTGCTAAATGACTAAAAATAAAAATAAAAAAAAATTACAGGTGCAGGAGTTTCAACAGACCTGGGATCCAATAGGCCTAGTATCTGACCGTCTGTTTGAGTCTGCACTGGAGTGCCAGATAGATGGGCTTGTATACTTTTCTGACCATTCTATTGGTCGAGTTGTTCCAGGATGGCACACACACACGCACGCACACACACTCCCTTTCACTCCAACTCATCGGTTACTCACCTTTCTCTCCTCCTCCCTTCCTCTTCTCTCTATCACTCCCTCTCTTCCTCTCTCTCTGGGCTGCTGCTGTAAAACCTTTTCCGTGACTAGCTGTCATTAATCTTCTCTCTCCAGGGGCAGGATTTTGACTGCGTGCCAGCGAGTACTTGTGGAAAGCCAAGAAAGCTTTCCAAAAACGTTCCTTGTTCCAGAAACACAGCATGACTCACGCTCAAACACACACACACACACACACACACACACACACACACACACACACACACACACACACACACACACACACACACACACACACACACACACACACACACACACACACACACACAAACCACTACAGTCCACACAACAAAAGGGTTTCTCTGGATGAGGTAGAGCACATCACACCTTTACCAACAAAAAGTTATACAGCTGCACCATCGAGAGCATCCTGACTGGTTGTATCACTGCCTGGTATGGCAACTGCTTGGCCTCCGACCACAAGGCGCTACAGAGGGTAGTGCGTACCGCCCAGTACATCACTGGGGCAAAGCTTCCTGCCACCCAGGACCTCTATACCAGGCAGTGTCAGAGGAAGTCCCAAAAAATTGCCAAATACTCCACCCAGCCTAGTCATAGACTGTTCTCTCTGCTACCGCACGGCAAGTGGTATCAGAGTGCCAAGTCTAGGTCCAAAAGGCTTTTTAACAGCTTCTACCCCCAAGCCAGGACTGCTGAACAGCTAATCAAATGGCTACCCGGACTATTTTACACTGCTGCTACTCTCTGTTTATTATCTATGCATAGTCACTTTACCCCTACCTTCATGTACATATTACCTCAATTACCCCGACTAACATGTAGCCCCGCACATTGACTCGGTACCGGTACCCCCTATATATAGCCTCGTTATTGTTATTTTATTGTTGCTCTTTTATTTTTTTACTTTAATTTTACAATAAAGTACAATTTATAATACAATTATTAAAAACAAATTATTACAAGTTCACAACACTATCCATAAATTCACGTGTGTGTACTTTTTTATACAATAAAAAGTAATAACCTATGAATATCCATTCTAATCAGTTTGTTTAAGATAATGATTTTATGTCTAACAATGACAGCTGCCTGCCAGGCAGTATGGAATGTTTACAGTAATTGAAGGGAACAGTTATTTTCACACCTAGAGCCAAATAGCTGGAATTCTTTCCCATGTCACACACCCTTCATAGTTACTAACAGCACAGTATACAGTTGTAGTCTTCCAGTGCTTCTAAAAAAATCAGAAAATCAGAAATTAAGAATAAGAAAACAATTAAATAATTATCTAATGTGAAGATGGAAAAGATAATGAAAGGTAAAATTTGTAGTTCTTATCTTCATAGAAGTGAACAAGCTCAGCCAACATTCTCTCATCTCCGTCAACCTCACCTTCCTGAGATAGCTGTAATTCTCCAAAACCATTGGCCACTCTCGACCCCGTGACCTATGACTTTTCAGGCGTCACCTTGATAGTTCTGTTGTTGTCCCGGTAACCTGCTCATCCCGGCTCTCCGCTGATTGGCATCATTCACGGTGTGTTGGAAGCAGACTCTGGACTTTGTTTCTCATACATCATCACACAGCAGAGCTCTAATGTGGAGGAGAAGGGATCCAAACAATGGACCCTAATTAAAATGTGGAACCTCTACCCATCAACTAACCATCGTAAACAACAGTGAGTTGTGAGATTAACAGTCCAGTATTGTGCCCATAAACGCCGGTCAACGGGAGGAGACAAGGAGAAAGAGATAAAGAAAGGATAGTGTTTTTGCTGTGTCAGCTTCTACTTTTGAATACAATGGGAGTGTGTTTGTGTGCGCACACCCCTATGTGTGTGTGTGTGAGAGGGAGACGGTTACGCTCCCTGTCTGTTGTTATCTTATCTCAGCTCTTGACTTCTTTTCCACTTATTCTCTTCCACCCTGTCTTTCTCCATTTCTTTCTTTGTCTGTGAATAGATCCAGTGGCACTCAGAGATCTCCAACCCAAACTGCACAGAGGAAGGGGGGCCCCAACATTAGAGCTCTCTCTCTCTCTCATACACACACACACACACACACGCACACATGCACACACATACACACCAGGCCTGGATCATAAATGGGAAGCTACACACTTCTCTCTCAGCCTCCCAGATGTGGAATACTACATTCGCTCCTTTGTTCCCCACACAGTGAGCCTACCTGTTGCTCCTGGCCAAGATGACCAAAGGCAACGCGGGCGACGAAGAAGAGGAAAGAAAGGGGGACTCCAAGCTAGGCTAAAAAGACGGGCTACACGGCCTCCTCTTCCTAGTATCCTGATGGCTAATGTCCAATCACTGGAAAATAAACTTTGTGAACTCAGAGCAAGGCTTCAGTCACAGAGGGACATCAGGGAATGCTGTGTCTTTGTATTTACTGAGACGTGGCATACGGACAATACACTCGACTCTGCTATTCAACCAGATGTCTTTTCCATATTCCGAATGGATCTAACGGCGGCTTCTGGTAAGAGTCAGGGGGAGGGGTATGTTTCCTCATAAACAATTCCTTGTGTACCGAAGTTGATAACGTCGCGAGCGTCTGTTCACCCGACCTGGAGTTCCTGATGCTAAAATGCCGACCCCACTATACGTCAAGGGAATTCACGTGTTATTATCACAGCTGTGTGCATACTAGCATGAGCAAACACAAAGGTGGCAGTGAACTGTACAAGATCATTAGCGAGCAACAATCCGCTCACCCGGAAGCAGTCTTTATTGTCACGGGTGACTTTAACTAAGCCCGTCTAAAACACATTTTCCCAAAATATCCCCAACATGTATCCTGCCCCAGAAGAGGATCCAGCGTGCTTGAACATGTATGCAAAAACATACGTGACGTGTACAAAGCCATCCCCACCCCCACTTCGGCCAATCAGATCATGTGTCTCTGTTCCTACTCCCCACCTACAAGCAGCAACTCAAGAGGGAGCCACCAACACAGAGAATAGTGAGGTGCTGGACAGAGGAGGCAGACTCAATGCTGCAGGATTGTTTTGACAAAACTGATTGGAATATGTTCAGAGATTCAACCTCCGAGGACTCATCTATCAACATTAAGGAATATACATCGTCAGTCACAGGTTTCATTAGGAAATGTGTTGATGATGTTGTCCCCACAATAACAATCTGGATATACCCCAACCAAATACCCTGGATGAACGGAGATATCATGGCGGGCGTCTTCTCTGACATCTTCAACCTGTCCCTGTCCCAGGCTGTAGTCCACACCTGCTTTAAGGAGACCACCATTGTCCCAGTGCCCAAGAAAAACAAGGTGACATGCCCAAATGACTATCGCGCTCACCCGGTCATCATGAAGTGCTTCAAGAGGCTGGTCATGGCCCACATCAAGGCCAGCATGCCAGGCACACTGGACCCACTCCAATCTGCCTACCGCTCCAACAGATCCACTGAAGATGCCATTTCCATCGCTATTCACACGGCCATAAAACATCTGGACAAGAGGAACACCTACGTGAGAATGCTGTTCATTGACTACAGTTCAGCATTCAGCATTCAACACTAGTGTTCCCTCCAAGTTAGACACCAAGCTGAGAGCCCTGGGTCTGGACACCACCCTCTGCAACTGGACTTCCTGATGGGCAGACCACAGGCTGTGAGGATTGGCAACAACACCTCCTCCACACTGACTCTTAACACAGGGGCCCCCAGGGGTGTGTCCTCAGTCCTCTGTTGTACTTCCTGTTCACCCACGACTGCCTGGCTTTGCACGAGACCAACTCCATCATCAAGTTTGCTGACTACACCATGGTTGTAGGCCTGATAACCAACAACGACGAGTCAGCCTTTAGGGAGAGGTAAGTGAACTGGCAACCTCTCCCTCAACGTCAGCAAAATAAAGAAGTTGACTTCAGGAAGCAGAGGAGGAAACATGAACCGATCCACATCAACGGGACTGCAGTTAGAGAGAGTCACAAATGTTAATTTCCTTGTCATCCACATCACTGCGGACTTGTCATGGACCAACAACACCAACAGTCTTGTCAAGCATCTCTACTTCCTAAGGCGGCTAAAGAAATTCGGCATGCCGCCCTGGGTCCTCTCCAAATACTACCACTGCACCTTCGAGAGCGTCCTGACCGGTTGCATCATGGCCTGGTACGGGAATTGCTCCGCCTGCAACCACAAGGCCCTCCAGCAGGTGGTGAAGACGGCTCAGTACACTACTCTGACCGTGCTCCCACCCATCCAGGACATCTACTCAAAACGGTGCCTGAGGAAGGCACGCAGCTTCATGAAGGATCCCACACACCCCAGCCATGAGCTCTCTCTCTTACCGTCGGGCAGACTGTATCGGAGCATGAGGTCTGATACCAACAGGCTCAGAGACAGTTTCTATCTAGAATCCATCAGACTGCTGAACACTTAAACTGGACTGACCACTTGCTCTGATTCTCCGCACCATAGCACACATGCACTCACTCATACATACACACACACACACACACACACACACACATATACATTCATGCTATACACATCACACATGCTGCTACCAGACTCTTATTATACTGCTCAGTTTATACACTGTCCCCATCCTCCCCTTCCTCAATACACGTGTAAATATTGAACTATAAATGGTGCCTTCCTGTATTATACTGATGCTAAAATGTTTACTCTACGGAGACTTTTACTTTATTTTCTTATTGTTGTTGCGTTGTCCAGAAGGAACCTGTAAGTAAGCATTTCATCGGACGATATATACCACGCATATCCCGTACATACGACTAATAAAACTTGAAACTTAAAACTGACTCTTAACACAGGGGCCCCCAGGGGTGTGTCCTCAGTCCTCTGTTGTACTTCCTGTTCACCCACGACTGCCTGGCTTTGCACGAGACCAACTCCATCATCAAGTTTGCTGACTACACCATGGTTGTAGGCCTGATAACCAACAACGACGAGTCAGCCTTTATGGAGAGGTAAGTGAACTGGCAACCTCTCCCTCAACGTCAGCAAAATAAAGAAGTTGACTTCAGGAAGCAGAGGAGGAAACATGAACCGATCCACATCAACGGGACTGCAGTTAGAGAGAGTCACAAATGTTAATTTCCTTGTCATCCACATCACTGCGGACTTGTCATGGACCAACAACACCAACAGTCTTGTCAAGCATCTCTACTTCCTAAGGCGGCTAAAGAAATTCGGCATGCCGCCCTGGGTCCTCTCCAAATTCTACCACTGCACCTTCGAGAGCGTCTTGACCGGTTGCATCATGGCCTGGTACGGGAATGGCTCCGCCTGCAACCACAAGGCCCTCCAGCAGGTGGTGAAGACGGCTCAGTACACTACTCTGACCGTGCTCCCACCCATCCAGGACATCTACTCAAAACGGTGCCTGAGGAAGGCACGCAGCTTCATGAAGGATCCCACACACCCCAGCCATGAGCTGTTCTCTCTCTTACCGTCGGGCAGACTGTATCGGAGCATGAGGTCTGATACCAACAGGCTCAGAGACAGTTTCTATCTAGAATCCATCAGACTGCTGAACACTTAAACTGGACTGACCACTTGCTCTGATTCTCCGCACCATAGCACACATGCACTCACTCATACATACACGCACACACACACACACACACACACACACATATACATTCATGCTATACACATCACACATGCTGCTACCAGACTCTTATTATACTGCTCAGTTTATACACTGTCCCCATCCTCCCCTTCCTCAATACACGTGTACATATTGGACTATAAATGGTGCCTTCCTGTATTATACTGATGCTAAAATGTTTACTCTACGGAGACTTTTACTTTATTTTCTTATTGTTGTTGCGTTGTCCAGAAGGAACCTGTAAGTAAGCATTTCATCGGACGATATATACCACGCATATCCCGTACATACGACTAATAAAACTTGAAACCTATCAGACCACCATATTGTGCTGTGTGTGTGTGTGTGTGTGTGTGTGTGTGTGTGTCTGTGCATGTGTGTGTGGTAGTCTCCTGTCTAATGATTTAACAAGAGGAACCACGCTTGATGTACACTTCCAGCTAAATAAACAGGCATTGATGGTTCTGATGATATGGATCTGAAAGGCTTTCCTTCGCTGGTTCCTGCATTTCAGTCCACATCACCTGTATGCCTGTTAGCAGAGACTTCTATCCAAAGCGGCTTACAGTACAGTGAGTGTTTACGTTTTGTTTATGTGAACCCACAACCTTGGGGCTGCTAGCATCACAATCAGTCACACTGGACCATATACAATTTGGAGAGGTTACCCTGTGTTAGTTTGAGTTTGAGGGTGTGAAGGTGGCTTTCAAATGGGCCTTGTAAGGTGTGGCCAGATACTGTCAAGCAAGTGTTATTCCATATGTCATGCATTGTACGCATGCATTCAACTCTTACATTGAAAGTAAATTGTTCAAATAAAACAATATTTGTGTCTCTGTCTTTTCAAACCCAAGAGGTAAGAGCTAAAAACAATGGGCGTCTTAGGTGTGTTATTTTTTACAAGCTTTCACTGCTGTCTGAGAGACAAGAATGAGGGACGTCAGTGACTGGATGTACATATGTGCATGTGTGTGTGTGCGTGCGTGTGCATATTTATGTTTGTGTGTGCCTGCGTATGTGTGTTTGACAGACAGTTGAGGGAATCAATCGCTCTTTTCCTTTGACAGGGCAGAGGGTGTGGAAGGTTTTTGTTTTAAGATTTATGTATACGTGTGCAGTGACGTGCAGTGAAGTCGTGGCTGGGTAGGTACTGGCTATTATCAAAGCCAGATTTACAAATAAACCTTGATGAAGCCCAAGTTCACCAACAGATAGCTCCAACAGCCAGAGTGACATAGGCAATTAACCGAAATTGTCAACAACAAAAATCACAAAATGTTGATACCAATGTAGCCAAGATACACAAGCAATAGCCTCTGATGGCGACATATTTCATATCATCCAACAAAATGACACACGGCTCAATTCAGCTCAGCCATAGACCAATGTAGCATTCACACTTACAACCAATAGGTGTCACTAAAATACCAATATATGGACACCTTTAATCCGAAAAGTTTGGAACGCAAACTCCCTAGCCATTCACAATGGATTTACAATTTTTCCAATGCACCACACGCGTGCAAACACACACACAAAATAATATTGCTATTTGAAATATTATTACACACACCTATATACTGAATAAGGTTCTAACGAAATGTCAATATCACTAATCGAAATAATGCAATAATTAACTTCAAAGCGTAAAAAAAGTGTCTCATCAAAATGAAATTCTAGCTTGATGAATCAAATGCATCAAAGGGATGTTGTCTATTCTCATTTCATTCATGATTGAGAAAATGCCTAGGCTGAGGCTATAGACTTTCATTCTGGTTATTTTTGGAAGCCACAACAACTTTAGGACAACTCCTTTGTAGAATAGAATATTTGAGAAATAAGCCACTGTTCATAACTTCAACTTGAATTAAAGCTTTTATGATAGGCCAGTTGTCACGCCCTGACTCAGGGGACTCGTATATGTTGAGTCAGGGTGTGTATATTCTTTGTTATGTAGTATTTTCTATGTGGGATCTAGTATGTATAGTTCTATGTTGGCCGGTGTGGTTCCCAATCAGAGGCAGCTGTCGCTCGTTGTCTCTGATTGGGGACCATACTTAGGCAGCCTATTGGCACTATTGAGTTGTGGGATCTTGTTCCGGGTAAGGTTCGTTGTATGTACAACCTTAGGACTTCACGTTTCGTTTGTTTGTTGTTTTGTCGTGTGTTTATTCAGTGTAAATAAACATATACGTATATCACGCTGCGCCTTGGTCTGACCCGTTATTCAACGAACGTGACAGAAGATCCCACCAAACGATGACCAAACAGCGTGCCCAGGCGGAGCGAGTAGCCATGTCACAGGTGGGCAATTTGTGGTCATGGGAAGAGATATTTGCGGGGAGAGGACCATGGGCTAAGCTAAATGCCCAGGCAGGAGAGGAGCAACGGCAACACGGAGGAGGCCGGTCGAGGAGGAAGCCCGAGAAGCAGCCCCAAGAACATTTTTGGGGGGGGGCACACGGGGTGGTTGGCGGAGCCTAGTGTCAGAGCAGAGCCAACTCCCCGTACTCACGCGAGGAAGCGTATGACTGGGCAGGCTCCGTGTTATGCGGAGCTACGTACTGTGTCGCCAGTGCGCCGGCACAGTCCTGTACGTCCTGTGCTTGCACCACGCAAGTGCCGTGCGAAGATGGGAATCCAGCCAGGACGGGATGTGCCGGCTCAACGCTCCTGGTCTCCAGTACGCCTCCTCGGTCCCGCATATCCTGCGCTAGTTCTACGAACTGTATCGCCAGTGCGCGTGCATAGCCCAGTGCGTCCTGTGCTGATGCCTCACACATACTGTGCGGAAGTAGGCATTCAGCAAGGACGGGTTGTGCCAGCTCTCCGCTCCAGACCTCCAGTCCGCCTCCACAGTCCGGCCCGGCTTGTTCCTGCTCCTGGCACCAAGCCAGTGGTGCGCGTCGCCAGCCCGGCCCCGCCTGTTCCTGCTCCTCGCACCAAGCCAGTGGTGCGCGTCGCCAGTCCGGCCCGGCCTTTTCCTGCTCCTCGCACCAAGCCAGTGGTGCGCGTCGCCAGTCCGGCCCGGCCTGTTCCTGCTCCTCTCACCAAGCCAGTGGTGCGCGTCGCCAGTCCGGCCTGTTCCTGCTCCTCGCACCAAGCCAGTGGTGCGCGTCGCTAGTCCGGCCCGGCCTGTTCCTGCTCCTCGCACCAAGCCAGTGGTGCGCGTCGCCAGTCCGGCCCGGCCTGTTCCTGCTCCTCTCACCAAGCCAGTGGTGCGCGTCGCCAGTCCGGCCTGTTCCTGCTCCTCGCACCAAGCCAGTGGTGCGCGTCGCTAGTCCGGCCCGGCCTGTTCCTGCTCCTCGCACCAAGCCAGTGGTGCGCGTCGCCAGTCCGGCCCGGCCTGTTCCTGCTCCTCGCACCAAGCCAGTGGTGCGCGTCGCCAGTCCGGCCCGGCCCGTTCCTGCCCCTCGCACCAAGCCAGTGGTGCGTATTCCTAGTCCGGTCCGGCCCGTGCCTGCTCCTCGCACCAGACCAGTGGTGCGTTTGTCCAGTCCGGCACGACCCGTGCCCATTCCACCGGTGCCTGATCCAGCTCCGGTCAGCTGCTCAACTCCGGAGCCAGAGCAGTCTGCTCCACCGGTGCCTGATCCAGCTCCGGTCAGCTGCGCCACTCCGGAGCCAGAGCGGTCCGCTCCACCGGGGTCCAGTCCAGCTCCGGTCAGCGGCTCCAGTCCAGACCATGACGTCAGCCCCTCTCCAGGTTCGGGGTCTCTCACACCAGGGTCCAGACAGGGTCTGGAGTATCGTGGGAGGAAGGAGAGGGGAAGCAGCGCGCCGAGGTCCAGACCAGACCAGGGGCGCAACTGGGAGGCGGAGAGTGAGAGGTCGTCACGCCCCGAGCCGGATCCGCCTCCGAGGCGGAGTGCCTACCCGGCCCCTACCTAGTTATGTTTATGTTGTGCGGTCGGAGTCCGCACCTTTGGGGGGTACTGTCACGCCCTGACTCAGGGGACTCTTATATGTTGAGTCAGGGTGTGTATATTCTTTGTTGTGTATGTTCTATGTTGTTTTTCTAGTAGGTGTATATCTATGTTGGCCGGTGTGATTCCCAATCAGAGGCAGCTGTCGCTCGTTGTCTCTGATTGGGGATCATACTTAGGCAGCCTATTGGCACTAGTGTGTCGTGGGATCTTGTTCCGGGTAAGGTTCGTTGTGTGTACAACCTTAGGACTTCAAATTTCGTTTGTTTGTTGTTTTGTCGTGTGTTTATTCAGTGTAAATAAACATGTACGTATATCACGCTGCGCCTTGGTCTGACCCGTCATTAGACGAACGTGACACCAGTAGGAGGATAGGTTATTGGACATTTGGTTTTCAACATCATATGGAGGGATTTTTCCGGCCCGCATGGATCACTTCTTTCTTAATAAGCTTAAACTTGATTAAACTTGTCATTCGATTTTTCTATAAGCTATTGATATTGTTCGTTCTCTCTCATTATTAGTCACCCTGAAGGACAGATGAATGGAGTTCATTTACAAGTAAAGGTAGGCCTAAATGCATTTTCCTGCAATTTTTAGGCTACTGCTGTGCTTTCATAGTTTTATGCATGGCTTTCTCCCGATCAAACAATGAATGTAACCACCTTACGTTTTTAGGCTATTCACACAACTTTTTCAGATGGAACTCTGTTACATTCATTGTTTGATCGGGAGAAAGCCATGCATAAAACGATGAAAGCGCAGCAGTAGCCTAACCTGAAAATTGCAGGAAAATGCATTTAGGCCTACCTTTACTTGTAAATGAACTCCATTCATCTGTCCTTCAGGGTGAACCTGATGGTGACAGCGTTGCAGGGCCAAGGATGACAAAATGATCAAACCTGGCTTTCATTTGAACACTGATATTGTCCAAAATGTTGTAAAACATTACTCTCCTCTCATCTGTGGTCAGCTATCTGCTCCGGGTTGCTGTGTCTGTCAGGCCGAGTGTTGTTTGGAGGATTTTCTATCCCTTCCTCTAAAGAAATTGCAGGAAGTGCAGGTGTTGGTCTTCCTCTCTGAATTATTACCAATTGAGGTGCAGCAGTGTCCATTTGTCAGATTGTTTTTGCTAGCTAGCTAGTTTCATTCAGCTAAAGGAATGAGAGATCCAAATTATGTAGATACGTCCAAATGTTCAGAGCTTACCCCAAGCTTACCCACACAACATGTTTAGGCAATACGCATGCGCAAAATATGAAATCGTCTCAATGCAATGAATGAAGCTAGGCAAAGCAGTGAGGCCTATGCTGACCCTGTCCATCAACAGTGACTGGAGTCAAGAACGGCCGCGGGGATCAACGATTTGAATGGCTGGGAAAAAAGGCATGAATACCCTGGCACCTTTCCTGAGGTTTTGACGTAGTCTTAGCAAATGTTGAGATTTAGAGCATAAAAAACACCAGGATCATTGAGAAAAAACGTTAGTTAACAAAAAAAGAACAAACATTTTTATTAGGCTTTTCATATCTTTTTTTAAATTATTCAATTATCACAGGGTACGCCCTGCCTACCCTGACTGCACGTCACAACGTATGTGTGTGTGTGTGAAGTGTGTGTGTGTATCTATCATAGTGCTTAAACCTCTTGTCTCTCCTGTGAATGGGTACATTCTCTTCCTCACTATTTGGGCAATCTTTCAGTCTCTCTGGGACTCAGTGTTCCTATAGTCAGTCATATTTGTTTTGTTTGTTTGGAAACTAAACTCATTTACCTGGGTCATATGTATTGAGGCACACTGCACCCAAATACTGTGCATCAGAAAACGAATACAAGCGTTACTTATTGGACAAGTCCAGTAGGTACCTAATGTGACCCTGCTCTTGCTGCCCAGCTACCCCAGAGAGTGAGTCAATGTTACACACTGGACCTCAAACACCATCCTCACACTTCAAAGGCAGGCTAAAGTTACTCCAGACACTCAGCACAAGCTGGCCTGCCATTCGCTGAACCAGCCTCTGTGTTCCCTGCCCGACTCTTTAAAGCATCTCCATTGGGCCAGGGCCCATTTGAGGACAGCAGTTTGTTTTAAATTCATCTTTACCCTGATGCCTGATGGCTGGTGCACTGTGTTGAGCATGCTTGTGAATATTACAGACTGGGATTTTAACTCAATTCTACTACTTAGTTAGACCTCTGAGCTAAAGTCTGGACATTAGCTTTAGGGACGCAACTAAAGTCTTCATGTGTCATGCAAGGTTACTCATCATGTGACCTTGATTCAACCAACCACATTTGGTACATTAGCATGACCATCCCATTGAATTTAAGGGACATTTGCATAATCGGTGGAACTTTCCACTGACCATTTTAAGTGGTTAGTGCCCTTGTTTGGGTGGTGGTTTTTCATCTTCTCCTATGGATGACACAAAAAGGACAAAGAGTTGAAATAACAAACCCAACTCAAGCAGCAATCATGCATTCAGAAGTCATGCGGCTACAGCTTAATGATAGAGGTTGGCATCTGATGAAAGGTATGTGTGGTGTTCACACAACCGCAAACCAAATGCAAACATTCCACCTAGTTTCTTCCGAAGGTGGGCGTGGCCATCGTCTGTCGGCATGGACGGATGCTACTGGTAAACATTGTGGAGTGGAACAATAAGGTCATGGATGGATGCTACTGGTAAACTAACATTGTGGAGTGGAACAATATGGTGATGCACATCTGTGTCTTGTTCCTTCCTGCTTGGCAAGCTCGGCTCTTTTTGATTGATGGTTCCTGTTAGTGACAGAGGTGACACATGAAACCCTATTCCCTATGTAGTGCACTACTTTCGACCAGGGCTATGTAGTGCACTACACAGGGAATACCGTGCCAATTGGTTTCAAGTTTCAAGTTTCACATTTTAATGTCACAAGTACAGTGAAATGCCTTTCTTGCAAACTCAAAACCCAATTTTCTTAAAATCCCGGTGGGAGGATTCCCGAAATCAGGAAGCTATAAGCAGAGAATCCTCCAACTGGGAAACCTCCAAATGAGATTTCTAAAAAATTTTCTGAAATTTTGCAATCCTTTCATGAGATTATTGACTCACATTTTGCTTCATTCCCCACATTTTTAAGACATGATGCCTTGATATAATCGTCATCCTGATTACGATATGGAGACCCACTATAATATAAGCCATCAATGTAAGCTGATCCTGAAGAACTTCACACTTTACTATGGGAGCTGTGTGAGCTACTCAGGTCCCTGTTACCTCTTGTCAGCGATCTCAGAACTCCTGTATTCATTTCAAAGGTGCTTTGGCATTAACAGGCTGCCTTGACGCAGCTCTGTTCACACACACAAACACGCACAAACACACACAAACACGCACAAACACGCACAAACACACACAAACACGCACAAACACGCACAAACACGCACAAACACGCACAAACACGCACAAACACGCACAAACACACCTTTTCTCTGGCGGAGTGTGCCAAAGAATCTTCCAACCATTGTTGTTCCTGTTCAGCCCTATCATTAGCTGAACTGGGGTAAGCATTGGGAAACACTGTGTGCGTCCCAAATGGCACCCTATTTTCTATTTAGTGCACTACTTTTGACCGGGCCCATAGAGAAAGGGTGCCATTTGGGATGCACACACTGTTTACAAACAGCAGACTGGCAGGAGAGGAGACGCCTCACCTCATGCTTTTCAATCCTCACTCCTCACCATGAGTAAGCAGCCAGCCAGTGGAACCAATAACACTAACAACTACAGTGGGGAAAAAAAGTATTTAGTCAGCCACCAATTGTGCAAGTTCTCCCACTTAAAAAGATGAGAGAGGCCTGTAATTTTCATCATAGGTACACGTCAACTATGACAGACAAATTGAGAAAAAAAATTCTCCAGAAAATCACATTGTAGGATTTTTTATGAATTTATTTGCAAATTATGGTGGAAAATAAGTATTTGGTCACCTACAAACAAGCAAGATTTCTGGCTCTCACAGACCTGTAACTTCTTCTTTAAGAGGCTCCTCTGTCCTCCACTCGTTACCTGTATTAATGGCACCTGTTTGAACTTGTTATCAGTATAAAATACACCTGTCCACAACCTCAAACAGTCACACTCCAAACTCCACTATGGCCAAGACCAAAGAGCTGTCAAAGGACACCAGAAACAAAATTGTAGACCTGTACCAGGCTGGGAAGACTGAATCTGCAATAGGTAAGCAGCTTGGTTTGAAGAAATCAACTGTGGGAGCAATTATTAGGAAATAGAAGACATACAAGACCACTGATAATCTCCCTCGATCTGGGCTCCACGCAAGATCTCACCCTGTGGGGTCAAAAAAGATCACAAGAACGGTGAGCAAAAATCCCAGAACCACACGGGGGAACCTAGTGAATGACCTGCAGAGAGCTGGGACCAAAGTAACAAAGCCTACCATCAGTAACACACTACGCCGCCAGGGACTCAAATCCTGCAGTGCAAGACGTGTCCCCCTGCTTAAGCCAGTACATGTCCAGGCCCGTCTGAAGTTTGCTAGAGTGCATTTGGATGATCCAGAAGAGGATTGGGAGAATGTCATATGGTCAGATGAAACCAAAATATAACTTTTTGGTAAAAACTCAACTCAGTCGTGTTTGGAGGACAAAGAATGCTGAGTTGCATCCAAAGAACACCATACCTACTGTGAAGCATGGGGGGTGGAAACATCATGCTTTGGGGCTGTTTTTCTGCAAAGGGACCAGGACGACTGATCCGTGTAAAGGAAAGAATGAATGGGGCCATGTATCGTAAGATTTTGAGTGAAAACCTCCTTCCATCAGCAAGGGCATTGAAGATGAAACGTGGCTGGGTCTTTCAGCATGACAATGATCCCAAACACACCGCCCGGGCAACGAAGGAGTGGCTTCGTAAGAAGCATTTCAAGGTCCTGGAGTGGCCTAGCCAGTCTCCAGATCTCAACCCCATAGAAAATCTTTGGAGGGGAGTTGAAAGTCCGTGTTGCCCAGCGACAGCCCCAAAACATCACTGCTCTAGAGGAGATCTGCATGGAGGAATGGGCCAAAATACCAGCAACAGTGTGTGAAAACCTTGTGAAGACTTACAGAAAACGTTTGACCTGTGTCATTGCCAACAAAGGGTATATAACAAAGTATTGAGAAACTTTTGTTATTGACCAAATACTTATTTTCCACCATAATTTGCAAATAAATTCATTAAAAATCCTACAATGTGATTTTCTGGAGAAAAATAATTCTCATTTTGTCTGTCATAGATGACATGTACCTATGATGAAGATTACAGGCCTCTCTCATCTTTTTAAGTAGGAGAACTTGCACAATTGGTGGCTGACTAAATACTTTTTTCCCCCACTGTATACAAATGTAATAACAGCGCCTAGTGTAAAAATGTGACAATACAATGCATTGTATTAGTTATGTCAATCCAAATGCTTTCAATAACCTGCATGCCTTGGGTGTATAAGCACCCTGAAAGTAAAGGACAATCGTCATCCCCAAATATTCCAGATTTGAGAAAAGTTGTATATTTTTCTAACACTTCTAAATATCCGCTCTTGTAACTACTGTGGATACTAGATAATGTAGCCATCCATATAAGAAAGATTTGAGAAAAGCTGTTTTTATAATACTCATAAATGTGCTTTCTTGTGCTTACTGTATATGATGATGTGAGGATAAGTGGAAATGGTTGTAAACCATCATTGCAGTAGTAGGTTATGCTTGGCTTTGATATTCTCCTTCCTCTGTATCGCCTGAAAGCCTAAACAACCCTTGTACAGTCTTCACATTTTGCTGCCTTAAAATGAAATCATAAAAGTGCTAAATTAGATTTTTTTTCCTATCAATCTACTCAAAATGTACAAAGTGAAAGAAAAGTTATAGAACATTTTCCAAATTATTAAGATATACAAAATGAAGATGTATTGATTGCGTATGTGTCACGGTTTCGGCCGAGGCTGCTCCTCCTCCTTGTTCGGGCAGGCTTCGGCGGTCGTCGTCCCCGGAGTACTAGCTACCACCGTTCGATGTTTCATGTTTGTTTGGTTTTGTCTGTTTGTACACCTGTCCCTTGTTAGTGTTTGATTTGGTTTCCTATTTAGTTATCGTGTGTTGGGTCAGGTGTTATGTGTGATTGGTTATTGTCTAGCTGTTGCTCTCGTATTTACTCTCGTGTTTTGTTGTTTTCGAGAGTCCGCACTGTGTGCGCTATTGTCCTTTTACGCACGTTGTTGTTTGTGTGTAACTGGTATTTTGCCTCCCGGTTGGGTTGGCTGTTCGCCTGTGTGGTGCTGCCTTTATTTTACTAAAGTCTGTTCACGAACGCCCGTGTTTCCTGCGCTTGATTTCCACACCGCATCTACACTCAGCAACTGACAGAATCACACATCACCCATGGAATCAGCAGGAGCAACCGCGCCAACGGACATCATGGAGGACCGTCTGCGTGGGCAGGAGGACAGGATCAACCAGATCGGTCACGCCCTGGATCGGGTGATGAACACTCTCCACCGATGGGAAAGCAGTGGGGTACCCACGCCCCCACCTACCGGACCATCCCCATCGGTCAGTCCTCCTGTCCCCCTTCCGGAACCCAGCGGGATTCGGCTCTCGCTCCCGAGGGCGTACGACGGCTCCGCTGCCGGGTGTCAAGGGTTCCTGCTGCAAGTGGAGCTCTACCTCGCCACCGTACACCCGGCGCCCTCGGGACACGAGAGCGTCTCCGCCCTCATCTCCTGTCTCACCGGCAAGGCGTTGGAGTAGGCCAACGCCGAATGGAGGAGAATAGACGCCGCTACTATTACCTACGCGGAGTTCTCCCGCCGCTTCCGTGCCGTGTTTGACCATCCACCAGAAGGGAAGGTGGCGGGGGATCGTCTATTCTACCTCCGACAGGGGATGAGGAGCGCACAGGATTTTGCTTTGGAGTTCCGGACTCTAGCGGCAGATGCAGGGTGGAATGAGCGGGCCCTCATAGACCACTTCCGCTGCAGCCTCCGGGAGGACGTCCAGAGAGAGTTGGCGTGCAGGGATACCACGTTGTCGTTTGACCAACTGGTCGACATGGCCATTCGGCTGGACACCCTGCTCGCCACCCGTGGACGTCCCCGGGTGGGGGGTTGCCCATTCCACCTTCCGGCACCTCCGAGCCGAGCACTATGGAGCTCGGAGGTGCTGGCGCTAGAGAACGGAGGAGTAGGAACCTGAGGGGGCCGTTCCCTGCACCAACTGTGGCCGTGGAGGGCACACCGCGGCTAGGTGTTGGGGAAGGTCCCCCGGTGGAGGTGAAGGCAGGCCACGCATTGGGGAGTCCTCCCAGGTGAGTAGGCGCCCTACTTACCCAGAGCTTTCTGTCGTTCACATAACCTTGCCTGTTTGTTTTCCACAGGTTGCACCTCGTTCCCAGCATAAGGCGCTAGTAGATTCAGGCGCAGCTGGGAATTTTGTAGATCGCCAGTTCTGTGTAGAGTTAGGGATTCCTCTCCTTCCCGTTGATAAGCCTTTCCCTGTACATGCCCTAGATAGCCGTCCGTTAGGATCTGGGTTAATTAGGGAGGTCACAGCGCCCCTTAGGATGAAGACGCAGGGGGTCATGAGGAGACGATTCAGCTCTATCTGATTGACTCTCCTGCGTATCCGGTGGTGCTGGGACTTCCCTGGTTGATTACCCATGATCCTACTATTTCGTGTGAGAGAAAGCTCTTAAAGGGTGGTCTGTTCAGTGTGAGGGGCTATGTCTGGGTGTTTCCATAGGGCGACCTCGGTGGAGAGTCCAAATCAAATGCCCGCACTGCATATTCCCCCGAGTATGAGGATTTGACACTGGTGTTTAGTAAGACCAGGGCGGCGCAGCTGCCGCCTCATAGACAGGGGGATTGTGCGATAGATCTCCAGTTAGGAGCAGCACTCCCGCGGGAGCCATGTGTATCCCTTGTCTCAAGAGGAGAGGAAGGCGATGGAAACTTACATCGCTGAGTCTCTGAGACAGGGATACATACGAGCCTCCACTTCACCCGCTTCCTCAAGCTTCTTTTTGTGAAGAAAAAGATGGAGGTTTGCGCCCGTGTATTGATTACCGCGGTCTCAATCAGATTACGGTGAAGTACAGTTATCCACTTCCTCTGATTGCGACTATGACGGAGTCATTACACGGTGCTCAGTTCTTCACAAAATTGGATCTCAGGAGCGCATATAACTTGGTGCGCATTAGAGAGGGCGATGAATGGAAGACAGCGTTTAGCACGACCTCCGGTCATTATCAGTATCTCGTCATGCCATATGGGTTAATGAATGCTCCCTCAGTCTTCCAATCCTTTGTAGATTAGATTTTCCGGGACATGCAGGGGCAGGGAGTAGTCGTGTACATAGACGATATTCTGGTGTACAGTTCTACCCGAGCTGAGCATGTAGCCCTGGTGCGCAGAGTGTTGAGGAGACTGTTGGAGCATGACCTATATGTCAAGGCAGAGAAATGTCTGTTCTTTCAGAAGTCGGTCTCCTTTTTGGGTTATCAGTTGTCTGCGTCAGGGGTGAAGATGGAGGTTGACCGGGTGTCAGCTGTGCGTAATTGGCAAACCCCAACCACTGTGAAAGAGGTGCAACAGTTCTTGGGTTTTGCGAATTATTACCGGAGGTTTATCCGGGGGTTTTGGACAGGTGGCAGCTCCCATAACGTCTCTGTTGAAGGGGGGTCCGGTGCGCTTGCGGTGGTCAGCTGAGGCGGACAGGGCTTTTGGGAGACTGAAGGACCTGTTTACCTCGGCGCCGGTGTTGGTGCATCCGGATCCCGCTTTACCATTCCAGGTAGAGGTAGATGCGTCCGAGGCCGGTATTGGGGCCGTCCTCTCACAACGGTCTGGCACACCACCTAAGCTCCGCCCCTGTGCTTTCTATTCTAAGAAGCTCAGTCCGGCGGAGCGGAATTATGACGTAGGGGACAGGGAGCTGTTAGCCGTGGTACAGGCCCTAAAGGTGTGGAGGCATTGGCTTGAGGGGGCTCAACACCCTTTCCTCATTTTGACAGACCACCGTAACCTGGAGTACATCCGGGCAGCTAGGAGACTGAATCCTCACCAGGCTCGATGGACTATGTTTCTCGCCCGGTTTGTGTTTAAAATCACTTACATCCCTGGGTCCCAGAACGGGAAGGCAGATGCCCTGTCTCGGCGGTATGACACGGAGGAGAGGTCCGTTGAGCCCACTCCCATACTACCAAAGTCTTGTCTGGTGGCACCGGTGGTATGGGAGGTCAATGCAGAGATCGAGCGGGCGTTACGCACCGACACAAGTCCTCCACAGTGTCCAGTGGGTCGGACGTACGTTCCGCTCGAGGTACGCGATCGCCTCATTTATTGGGCTCATACGTCCCCCTCCTCTGGACATCCAGGTATCGGCCGGACAGTTCACTGCCTTAGCACTGCTCTATCTCCTTGTTCGGGCAGGCTTCGGCGGTCGTCGTCCCCGGAGTACTAGCTACCACCGTTCGATGTTTCATGTTTGTTTGGTTTTGTCTGTTTGTACACCTGTCCCTTGTTAGTGTTTGATTTGGTTTCCCATTTAGTTATCGTGTGTTGGGTCAGGTGTTATGTGTGATTGGTTATTGTCTAGCTGTTGCTCTCATATTTACTCTCGTGTTTTGTTGTTTTCGAGAGTCCGCACTGTGTGCGCTATTGTCCTTTTACGCACGTTGTTGTTTGTGCGTAATTGGTATTTTGTCTCCCGGTTGGGTTGGCTGTTCGCCTGTGTGGTGCTGCCTTTATTTTACTAAAGTCTGTTCACGAACGCCCGTGTTTCCTGCGCTTGATTTCCACACCGCATCTACACTCAGCAACTGACAGTATGTCTTCACACTCCAGAGTTAATACCTGGTGGAAGCAGTTTGGCAGCCAGTAAATTTGGTTGGGAATCATTGAAGGACAGCAATATTCAAACCTTGTCTCTGATTCTTTTTAGCAGATTTAAGTCAGGACTGAGACTACACCATTCATGAAAAAATCCAACTCTATCCCAGGGTTAGGTTTTCAGAAGACTGAGGAAGGTTTTCCTCTAACTTTTAGCTATGCTTTGCTCTTTTCATATTTATTTTGATCCTAACAAACTCCCCAGTCCCTGCTGGTGACAAGCATACCCATAGCATGATGCTGCCATCACAATACTTGTACTAGTTGATGTAGCAGTCATTAAAATGTAATCCATTGAACAGGCAGTAGGGGAGAGAGTCAGAGAATGAGAGAAGGCTTTTTGATGATGCCAGCAGGGTTCTGCACTCCAGCACACCTTATGGTGTGAGAGAGAGAGCGAGAGAGAGAGAGCGAGAGAGAGAGATTGATAGAGAGAGGGAGAGCGAGAGAGGGAGAGCGAGAGAGAGAGAGAGAGAGAGAGAGAGAGAGAGAGAGAGAGAGAGAGAGAGAGAGAGACTAAAAAAGTAGGGTAGGGTAGAGAGAGAAAGGCTGTGAAAAAAGGAGGGAAAAATAAAATAGAGAGGACAAATCCTGCTTTCCACATTAAGACCATGCAAGACTGTTGGTCCCTGTAGCAACCGGGCCGTGTGATAAACACACAGAGCTCCAGTGGAAGAACTATCCCTTTATTCTCTCATACCAATTGCTTCATATTCCCCAATCAAACGGGCCCATTGTCTCAGTGTTGCGTCCGAGCGCCGGGAACAGTGCTCAGCATTGACTAGACGCAGACAGATTATCTTGTTTGAATGGCTTTTCCAGAGCAGCAGAAAGGCCAACACAACAATAGGTAACTTGTTGTAGGCAAAACAAATCTAATTTTAGTTAGCATATTCTTGTTGGGGGCTGCTGGGCTAGGAAGGCTAGTCGGCTACCCATTGGGCCCTGCCGCCCCGGTGGCTCATGCTTGTACAGTAACTGTTTTGTATTTGCATAATACACTGTATTCTTCACTGTGTTGTTTCACTAATTAGTGCTGCTAGGAGAGGCTCCCAGAGCCTTGGTTGGAGGAGAGCAGCCCCATACCATTATCACAGGAGACACAACAATGTAGGGATTGAAATAATTCCTATTACAGTATAATACTGTGGAACATGCAGTAGTCTTCAGCAGAGCCTCAGCGCCCACTGTGGGAAGAGAGAACAAAGTCTCACATAATTATTATATCCTGGAGGCAGCAGCTCCAGTGAGGCTTTGATCTGTTTCTCCAGCTCCAATACTGTAGTGAAAGTCATCTACTGGGGTCCTATGTGTCTGACTGGGAACTTCAGGGAACCAGTTGGCTGTGCAGAGGAGTTGGCTACAGGCCAGCCCTCTTGTCCCCAGACCACTAAGAGCTGTGGCAATACAGTCAAATACTTTTCAAGTACTTCAGGATCCATACATCTCTTCATGCAATGATGCTATGACCATAGGCATTCATAGTAGTACGTTGGGAACAGAGTTCTTCCTGGTCTGCTTAAGTGTTCATGTAGTATCAACTCCTGGCTCTATAGGCCTTCAGTGCAGTAATTGACATTCAGGTCTGCTTCTTTGTGCTAACTCGAAACCAAAATGCACCATTGCGGTCGGGCATAGTTTGTCATCAGGAAGGGTTTGTGTTATTGGTGGAGCGCTACAGGCTTCTCCTCCTCCCATTCCTTCATTATCTCTGATTGAAATCATATGTGGTTCTGGTAATACTGGCAGTAGGGTTTATGTTATTGTGTGTTTGGTCATGATGATCACTCATGTGGTGTCAGAAACACTCAGTGGAGGAGAGCTCACACACACACACACACACACACACACACACACACACACACACACACACACACACACACACACACACACACACACACACAAACACACACACACACACGTGTACACACACAAACACACACCACGCACGCCCTACGCTTACACACTCACTCTCCGCTCACACTCCCCTCATTATGGTAACAGCAGTATGAGGGATGTGCGTGACAGAGATTGGCAGGAGCGGTTGTGTTTCGCTCCATCAGCTTTATTTGGGCTGTGTCCTGAATGGCACTCTATTCCCTATATAGTGCACTACTTTTGACCAGAACCCTATGGGTCCTGATGACTACCCTAGTGCACTAGCCTATGGGCCCTGGTCAAAAGTAATGCACTACATTTGGAATAGGGTGCCATTTGGGATGTAGCCTTGGAGTTGTTTTATTACTTTCCCTCAGTGTTTGACATCTGGACGATCACAATCATTCACACACACTAATAAATGTTTGGAGCCTTATTCACCCATGTCGTCTTGGGTAGGTAGGCATTGAAACTCTGTAGGCCTAGTTAGTACACTCAAAATACCATAGCGGCGAGAGCATAGTTTTTAACGCTGTGAAAGGTCAATAGGATAGTGTTGAAGGTTTTATGGGTATTGTGAGCACGTACGAGTGGTCAAATATTTCATAAGTCATTCATAGACTGTTATTTGTAGTTAATAAGTAGTGTTTAAGTGCTAAAGTTTGGGTGAAAGAATAAAAATAAGATTATATTATACACTACATGACCAAAAGTATGTGGACACCATATCTCATTCCAAAATATGCGCATTAATATGGAGTTGGTCCCCCCTTTGCTGCTATAACAGCCTCCACTCTTCTGGGAAGGCTTTCCACTAGATGTTGTAACATTGCTGCGGGGACTTGCTTCCATTCAGCCACATAAGCATTAGTGAGGTCGGGCACTAATGTTGGGTGATTAGTCGGTGTTCCAATTCATCCCAAAGGTGTTCAATGTGGTTGAGGTAAGGGCTCTGTGCAGGCCAGTCAAGTTCTTCCACGCCGAACTCGACAAACCATTTCTGTATGGACCTCTCTTTGTGCACGGGGGCATTGTCATGCTGAAACAGGAAAGGGCCTTCCCCAAACTGTTGCCACTGTTGCCACAAAGTTGGAAGCACAGAATCGTCTAGAATATCATTGTATGCTATAGCGTTAAGATTTCCCTTTACGGGGCCTCCTGAGTGGCGCAGCAGTCTAAGGCACTGCATCACAATGCTTGAGGCGTCACTACAGACCCGGGTTTGATCCCAGAATGTGTCACAGCTGACCGTGTCGGGGAGACCCATGAGGCGGTGCACAATTGGCCCAGTGTCGTCTGGGTTAGGAGAGGGTTTGTCCTTGTCCCATCGCGCTCTAGCGACTCCTTGTAGCGGGCCGAATGCCTGCAAGCTGACTTCGGTCGCCAGTTTTATGATGTTTCCTCTGACACATTGGTACGGCTGGCTTCCGGGTTACGCGAGCAGTGCAGCTTGGCATGGTCGTGTTTTGGAGGACGCAAGCCTCTCGACCTTCGCTTCTCCCGAGTCCGTACAGGAGTTGCAGCGATGGGACAAGACCGTAGCTACCAATTGGATATCATGAAATTGGGGAGAAAAGTAAAAACGATTCTTACGCTCAACGCGCTTCATCTCTCGGTGGTCCCATTCTGTGAGCTTGTGTGGCCTACCACTTCGCGGTTGAGCCATTGACGTTTCCACTTCACAATAACAGCACTTACAGTTGACCGGGGCAGCTCTAGCAGGGCAGATATTTGACGAACTGACTTGTTAGAAAGGTGACATCCTATGACGGTGCCACGTTGAAAGTTACTGAGCTCTTCAGCAAGGCCACTCGACTGCCAATGTTGGTCTATGGAGATTGCATGGCTGTGTGCTCGATTTTATACATTTGTCAGCAACAGGTGTGGCTGAACTAGCCGAATCCACTAATTTGAAGGGGTGTCCACATACTTTTTTAAAAAGTGTAGTAATAATTACTGTACATGAGAGCAGTCAGAGCTGTGTGTGTGTGTGTGAATGTGTGTGTGTGTGTGTGTGTGTGTGTGTGTGTGTTTAAGGCAGCTACATAGTGAGTGAGTCACTTCCATAGGGAACAGGTGCTGAGTCAGGGAGGAGAAGAATGGGAGAAAAGAATGGAGGGTGAACGTGTGTGTGTGTGAGAGAGAGAGAGAGAGAGAGAGAGAGAGAGAGAGAGAGAGAGAGAGAGAGAGAGAAAGAGAGAGGGTGTGTGTGTGCACGCCTGTCTGGTTGCTATGTGTTCACGCCTGTCTGCGTGTGTGTTTGTGTGTGTGTGTGTGTGTGTGTGTGTGTGTGTGTGTGTGTGAGAGAGAGAGAAAGTGAGTAAGCTGACTGGGAGCCAAGAACCAAATGAGAGAACAAGGGGGCGGGGCCTCCCATGGGATTGCGTGCAGACATAAAATGTTTACCTGTAACAGAAAGAAAGGGGAAGGTGTAGAGGGGGAACAAGGAGAGAAAAAAACTGCTGTGGTTTACAGGGGTGGGCGGGGCTCCAAAGCCTAAAGCTTCGCACGCAACTTAACAATACCACCTTTATGAAGGCTGTATTGCTTTAGCCGGTGAGCACACACACACAGATAGAGACTCTACGCACACGCGTACAGAGGTGTGGGCGCTCACACACACCTCAGAGGAAGCGTTCCACTGTTACACAGTCAATGGTAACTGAATGTCAGGGCTTACTCTATAGTTCTGTGGCCAATAGGTGTGAATCACCTTTGTTTATCCAGTTAGTGAGAGGGAAATCATATTTTGAAGAGTTATTTGATAGATTTGAAGTAAACTGGTTATCATTATTTTATGAATAAGCCATTATAAATACTTATAAATATCTGTATTTAAAATCTTATTGTAATGATTATATTCCATTACAAATGGTTCTAAATAATGAAATATGTAGTTATTATTACAAAGAGACGTATAAAAATTGTGCCAGTGAGCATTCCCCTGTAGAACAGCTGGAGTTGTTGTCTGAGTGTGGCTTGTGTTGTGTCCAATCTCACCACACTATATTGGACCGATCTGAAGCAGATGTGTTGAAGCATTGTTCCTGTCCCCTCAACTCTCGCTCTGACTTGTCAGCCCCGTCTGCTGTTTTAATGGACCCGCAAATCTAGCCAAAATTAGAATGCCTATGTAATGGAGTGGAATGGGGCATACACACACACACACACACACACACACACATACACACACACACACACACACACACACACACACACACACACACACACACACACACATACACACACACACACTTCAGGATCGAAAAAAGCAGCCTGTATCAGGCCTCTATATCTCAACCCTTCATCCCTGGCCCATGGTTATCTGCCTGGAGAACAATAGGCATGCTGAAAACCCTGGGCTGGTTCTGACACTGATCACAGATCAGCACACTACAGTCATCTTACTGGCTTTACAACCCTGGGCTGGTTGTGGCATTGATTACAGATCAGGGCCATTATTAAAAAAGCATCTATAGGAGTGTTGATCTAGGATCAGTTTAGACTTTTAAATCATAATGAATAAGAGGGTGGACCTGATCCTAGATCAGCACTCCTACTCTGAGACCCTTTGTGAATACGAGGCCAGCTGCTGTATCGTCATGGTGTCATTGTGGACATTTACAGTAAGGCCTGTGTGTTATCTTTAGTGTGCTGTGTCATTGTCTAAAATGTCACCATGGTAACTCAGTGATGAAGGTTTCTGAGCTGAAACATTGATGGTAACCTAAGTTTACTTCAAGGAAGGAAGAGTGTGACACTTTCAGGGTTGGGGTCAATTCCATTTCAATTCCAGTCCATTCAGAAAGTAAACCAAATTCCAATTCCAATTACACATTTTCCTCATTGAAAAGCATTGAAGAGACTTAGAATTGGAATTTCAGTGTACTTCCTGAATTGACTGGAATGTAAATGGATTGAACCCAACCCTGGTGACTTTGTACTTACACTTTAAATGTCCAACACGTCAGATAGAATAACGGATATCATTTTTCTTTCCTTAAGTAAAACATTTTATGTGAGGCATTCCAACGTCCTTCTAGTGAGGAGTACTGAGCATAAAGCAAGAGTAAGAGATACAGTTTACTTTCCACACTGAGGACCTGGGTGTTATTACCTAATAATGACATGTGTGTCAAGTTCTCTCAGGGACAAAAAGCAACTGTAACCAAACACAGAAATTAGCTTTTTTACTGCCAGCCTGTGTCGGTCTTGAGATTGGAGGTACCGGCTGTCAATTATGGTCCTGATTGGCAGATTGCGTGACTTATTGGATTTAGTTTGTGTGTTTGTGTGTGTGCGCACACAGCTCAGGGTTTCCTCTCCCAGTGAGCGTCTGCAGTCAGAGAACAGGTACAATAGGAACATTGTTCTCCAGGCAGGTCCTTGCGTGCCGACTCCCACCGCTCTACTTGAGCACAGAGACAGGTGTATTTCTTCTAGTCACGCATAGCCACACTCCCTCCTTTCCTCCCTCCCTGCTTCCCTCCCTCCCAGCTGGCTGACTGACACCTAGCCCAAGCCTGCCTGCCGCAATAGACACACTGCTTTTGGGAGTATAGCTGAATCGTATTGACATGAAACCCCAATTAACTGACGAGCCTGGAGGGGTGCTTGGATCAGGGACTGTAACATGGGCATATGGCGCAGCAACGTGTCAAAACCCCAAGTGTGAACATTGTACTGTAAATAATTAACTTTTTAATTAATTCATTATTTTCATTAATACAAATAATAATCATTGAGCGTTCCCTTTTCCAGGTTTGACTGTGTTCGTGAGCAGGCTAAGTCAACAGCCTGGTCACTAGAAACAGCCGTTGATTTCGGACGTCTGAAAAGATCCTGGTAACGGTGGGCATTACATGTGAAGAATAACATGGAAACACGGGTCATTACATGTGAAAAATAACATGGTAACGGGGGTCATTACATGTGAAGAATACCATGGTAACGGGGGTCATTACATGTGAAGAATAACATGGTAACGGGGGTCATTACATGTGAAGAATACCATGGTAACGGGGGTCATTACATGTGAAGAATAACATGGTAACGGGGGTCATTGCATGTGAAGAATACCATGGTAATAGGGGTCATTGATTGTGTTGTTTCTGGTTGTCCTCTGGGAACCAAGTCCTTTGGGCACTGAAAACCCTCCAACTGCATCAGTCTCATCTCCTACCCTTTTCACAATATTGTGCAGACCTGACCCAGACTGTCCTGGCTTGGATATTTTATTTTCGCATTGTCCTTTTCAGCATGGTTCTAGAAACTATGATGGGAGCGTAACCAGGCCAGCTCAGTACAGCTTCGTTTGGCTCGGCTCGGTTCAGCTCAGTAGTGTGAAAAGTCCCTCAGTCTCATAGACCAGGAGCTGTAGTCTTCTCCAGAATCTCTCAACAGGTAGAGTACATTGCTCTGTACAGTGTTTTTTTGTTTTCACAATTATGAAAAACTCCTGGTCTCAGCCACAAAGTTCCCCTTGGTCAACTTCACAAAATATTAGAAAAATATGATTTAGAAACCTCTGTGTGACCTTTAACTTTTTCACACACAACTTAACCCTGCCGACCATTTCCCATGGAAAGGCTCCCAAAAAACCTTGTGGAAGTCTGAATATTGGCAGAACAAGATATTCCATGCCCTGCCAACATGGAACACAACCTCAGGTTTCCTGGCTGATATTTACAAAGTAACTCCCAGACGGATGTAGAAATAACAACATCTTGAAAAGAGCAGTGGGAAAGTAAAGAGAGGAAAACATGTCTCTACAGAGAGAGTGGGGTGAGGGGGGAGAGGGGGGACCACTAGTCCTGTCACTAGTCCTTCCTATGCAGCACCCTTGCTGTCACTTGCACCCCCCCACCCCTCCCCCATCCAATCCCACTGAGACGCTGGTGTAGTCAGGGTTAGAGTTGGGGCGAATGCATGGGAACAGAGTTCTAAAAGCGAAATCATTTTGACATCAAAAAATGTGTTTTTAAGGGAAATTCTTGGGATTTTACATTGGTTACTTCCCAGAGTGAACCCTTCGTTTCCACCTATACCTATAGCTGATGAGTAACTATAGCATGCTAATAGTAGTCTCTCTCTCTCGCTCTCTCTCTCTCATGATCCCCTGTCACTAAGGCTAGGGTGCTAGGCACTCTGCCACAACGTCCTACATAAGGCAACATTTGTTCCCGTGGTGTTGAATGGAGCCTTGTGTTAGCGGAGGTAGCCAATGATACACAAGGTATCTGGGAAATCGAAACAGTCCAAAACAAGAGCAGTGTGAAGCCCCTCCGTCTCTCTGTCCTCTAGTCTTATTGAATCAGGGCTACAATACACTCTTAGCCAGGGCTACAGTACACTCTTAGAAGTAAAGGTGCCTGGAAGAACCTTATGGGTTGCCAAAACGGCGGTACCTTTGTAGTTCAAACAGGTTTATCGAGGATCCAATTAAATAATATAGTGTAGAGGTGGCAGTTTATCAGATTGGAGGTGTGGCTTATTGGAGGCGTGGCTTTCAGATACAGTATATATATATATATATATACAGTGCATTCAAGAAGTATTCAGAGCCATTGACCTTTTCCACATTTTGTTACTTTACAGACTTATTCTAAAATGGATTAAATTCGTTTTTTTCCATTTCAATCTATACACAATACCCCATAATGACAAAGTGAAAACAGTTTTTTAGAAATGTTTGCAAATATATAAAACTGAAATACCTTATTTACCTAAGTATTCAAACCCTTTGCTATTAGACTCCAAATTGAGCTCAGGTGCATCATGTTTGCATTGGTCCTTGAGATGTTTCTACAACTTGATTGGAGTCCACCTGTGGTAAATTCAATTGATTTTACATGATTTGGAAAAGCACACACCTGTCTATATAAGGTCCCACAGTTACCAGTGCATGTCAGAGCAAAAACTAAGCCATGGCATCGAAGGAATTGTCCGTAGAGCACAGAGACAGGATTGTGTCGAGGCACAGATCTGGGGAAGGATACCCAAAAAATCTGCAGCATTGAAGGTCCACAAGAACACAGTGGCCTCCAAATTTGATCATGTAACACTTAGATTGCACACAGGTGGACTTTATTTAACTAATTATGTGACTTCTGAAGGTAATTGGTTTCACCAGATCTTATTTAGGGTCTTCATAGCAAAGGGGGTGCAAGTTTTCAAATAAAAATCAATTTAAATTACAGGTTGTAATGCAACAAAATAGGAAAAACGCCATAGGGGATGAATACTTTTGCAAGGCACTGTGTATATCTATATATATATATATATATATATATATATATATATATATATATATATATATATATATTTAAATTGATTTTTATTTGGATTTCATGTAATGGACATACACAAAAAAGTCAAAATTGGTGAAGTGAAATGAAAATAATAACTTGTTTCAAAGAATTCTAAAAAATAATTAACGGAAAAGTGGTGCTTGCATATGTATTCACTCCCTTTGCTATGAAGCCCCTAAATAAGATCTGGTGAAACCAATTACCTTCAGAAGTCACATAATTAGTTAAATAAAGTCCACCTGTGTGCAATCTAAGTGTCATATGATCTGTCACATGATCTCAGTATTTTTACACCTGTTCCGAAAGGCCCCAGAGTCTGCAACACCACTAAGCAAGGGGCACCACCAAGCAAGCGGCACCATGAAGACCAAGGAGCTCTCCAAACAGGTCAGGGACAAAGTTGTGGAGAAGTTCAGATCAGGGCTGGGTTATAAACAAATATCTGAAACTTTGAACATCCCACAGAGCACCATTAAATCCATTATAAAAAAATGGGAAAAATATGGCACCACAACAAACCTGCCAAGAGAGGGCCACCCACCAAAACCCACGGACCAGGAAAGGAGGGCATTAATCAGAGAGGTAACAAAGAGACCAAAGATAACCCTGAAGGAGCTGTAAAGCTCCACAGCGGAGATTGGAGTATCTGTCCATAGGACCACTTTAAGCCGTACACTCCACAGAGCTGGGCTTTACAGAAGAGTGGCCAAAAAAAAGCCAATGCTTAAAGAAAAAAATGAGCAAACACGTTTGGTGTTCGCAAAAAGGCATGTGGGAGACTCCCCAAACTTATGGAGGAAGGTACTCTGGTCAGATAAAATTGAGCTTTTTGGCCATCAAGGAAAACGCTATGTCTGGCGCAAACCCAACACCTCTCATCACCCCGAGAACACCATCGCCACAGTGAAGCGTGGTGGTAGCAGCATCATGCTGTGGGGATGTTTTTCATCGGCAGGGACTGTGAAATTGGTCAGAATTGAAGGAATGATGGATGGCGCTAAATACAGGGAAATTCTTGAGGGAAACCCCTTCCAGCAGGACAATGACCCTAAGCATAGTGCTAAAGAAACACTTGAGTGGTTTAAGGGGAAACATTTAAATGTCTTGGAATGGCCTAGTCAAAGCCCAGACCTCAATCCAATTGAGAATCTGTGGTATGTCTTAAAGATTGCTGTACACCAGCGGAACCCATCCAACTTGAAGGAGCTGGAGCAGTTTTGACTTGAGGAATGGGCAAAAATCCCAGTGGCTAGATGTGCCAAGCTTATAGAGACATACCCCAAGATACTTGTAGCTGTAATTGCTGCAAAAGGTGGCTCTACAAAGTATTGACATTTGGGACGGGTGAATGGTTATGCACGCTCAAGTTTTCAGTTTTTTTGTCTCCTTTCTTGTTTGTTTCACAATAAAAAATATTTTGCATCTTCAAAGTGGTAGGCATGTTGTGTAAATCAAATGATACAAACCCCCCCAAAATCCATTTTAATTCCAGGTTGTAAGGCAACAAAATAGGAAAAATGCCAAGGGTGGTGAATACTTTTGGAAGCCACTGTATCTCTCTCTCTCTCTCTCTCTCTCTCTCTCTCTCTCTCTCTCTCTCTCTCTCTCTCTCTCTCTCTCTCTCTCTCTCTCTCTCTCTCTCTCTCTCTCTCTCTCTCTCTCTCTCTCTCTCTCTCTCTCCTTCTCTCTCTCTCTCTCTCTTCTCTCTCTCTCTCTCTCTCTCTCTCTCTCTCTCTCTCTCTCTCTCTCTCTCTCTCTCTCTCTCTCTCTCTCTCTCTATATATATATGTTTATGTATATGTGTTTGTGTGTATGCACGCAAATCAATAGAATGTATGCTTCCATTACAGGCTTATCAGGCTACCTCATTGTCACTCTCACTTTGGAATGTATGGAGTGTTAATGTAATGTGCTCTCTGACAGACAGACAGCGTTCCTTAGACTGTAGCCTACAAGGAAGCGGTAAATATGCAGCTGTTCCTAATTACTGTTTCTAGAACATGCGTGCATGCCATGATAGAGTCCCTTAATGTTTTATGACAACCAGGGGAATACTTAAAAAATGCCATTCCTACTTTGCTGATGAACAACTATAAGGAAATGTAATCCCCCAAGGCCACAATGAAAACAAATGAAATCATTATGGGTGTTAATTATTGTGCATTGTTGACGGCATCACAATTAATTTCTTATATAATATTATACGTATTATCTAATTGCTCTTCACTTTATGTATACCCATATATCCAATATGTAGACAATGTAGATGTTCAGAGAGACAGTTTCTCACAAAAGTCAGTTTCTCACAAAATGTACAATTAAGTAGCCTATTCTATTCTATTCTATTCTATTCTATTCTATTCTATTCTATTCTGGAGCACCTAAACATTTCCAATACCTTCTTCCCTCACTATTTTTCGTCCTCCAAAGGAAAGAAAAAAACCCTTCACAGCAGTGGTGGCTAAGGAATGCGAGACAGGAATGCTGTTGTTACTATAAAGGGAGTTTGATCACCGAAAACAATGTCTTTGTGTTTTCATCCAGGGCTCTAGTCACGCAATGCTGTGTGTGCAACCCACCGACAACTTTTTAACCCGGCACACAAGAAAGCGATCAAGTACCTGCAATTGACAGAATCGCGTGCAATTCAGGTACTCCAGGATTGCTCTGGTTTGGAAAGGCGTGCAGACAGGGAATGTAGGAAAATCTGTACCAGATCTTTTTTTCAGTAGCTCCCGTTGAAATGTTTCTATTCTCATTTATTATGGACACTTAAGGACTCTTAGAATAAGTGTTGGTAACGCTTTATAATGACTTTAATGAGGAAGCCATTATAAATGCTTATAGATTTTTCTATTATTAGTTTATAAATATCATAACACTAATTCATGAAATGTATTATAAAGTGTTACCAAAATTACAAATTGTCCCCCGCCCCCCAACTCCCTTCCTCCATATCAGTTGTTGTCATTGTTCATTTGCTAGCCTCACTTTCAAAGCAGGCTACATAATAGAAATAGCTAGATGAGTACAACCAGTAGTTTTAGTCTCTGTGTTGGGCATTTGGACACAGTCAGTGATCATTACCCTACACAACACTTCTGGAAGAAAAACACAACAGTTAAAGTAGCTATAGTTCTTATTCATTATGATCTAAAAGGCAAACCTGATCCTATATCAGCACTTCATATATCATTTTCCATGAGGGGGAAATACAGCCCTTTATCCATTCCCATGGAATCCATTCCTTATTTTCCAGCGTTAGAACTTCTGATTCCAGAAATAAAAGCTATATCCTGGAGGTGGTTAAGACATTAAAGTAGGTAGTGAGGTAACTAAGGAAGACAAGCGGTTCATTCATGGGAAGATGATTCGACAGCAGATCACTATTACTCACTCTACTGACCTTAGGCGCACACACGCTAGGCTATGTCACACGCTAGGCTATGTCACAACAATATGTCACTTCAGATTGAGGAGTGGAGCTGGTCTGGAGTAGCCATGAATTCACTTTTTATAATTGAATGTTAAATGGGAGATTCCTTGCTAATTATTTACGTCAAATTGTGTCTTTAATGTTGGCTGTATTGTTCATATACCGCATGTATCCTTATAGTTTTAGGCAAACAATATTTTGCTCATGGGTATATACAGTATCTTGCTCATCCAAATAGGTCATTTCTGAACCATATACTATGCAATACATTTGGCTGAAGACCATCCCCAGATAGCTTCTTTAAATGCTAAAACATGAAAATGAAAGGGGAAAACAATACTGTACCAGTGTGTAACAAAGTGAGTGCATGCATTAATAATGTCAACATTAAAGGTATCATCTACTCTTCTTTTCATTATCCTATTGCTTGGATCTATGATTTCACCCTAAATATGTTTGTGGTAACAATTATAGGCTTATGTGAAAGTATATTTATGTAGCTAGCTTTAAGTCACACTTCACAGACGTGGTATCAAACAACTACAAGTTTTACACTACATTTCCCATCAAGCTTTGCTTCCCTACGTCAGGTGAGCCTGGCATGCAGTGTGCTGTACTACGCTAAGCATGGCTCAGTGCAGTTTCGGCTCTCGGGGAGGACGCTTGATGTGCGTGTGTGGATGAAGAACGGTCGCGATCCCAAGCAGCGAACCCGCCAGTGTGCTGTGGTTCTGCTCTGGATATTACTTATCACTCAGGATTATAAGGACGTCACATTTAGAATTGATCATATGGATTTGTCTGTTTCCTTCATCACTGGAGCATTTTGAAACCGTTCTTCTCAGGACGCGCGCATAGAGAGGATTCATCTCTCCCATTAGTGGAGCCTGGAGAGAAGTAGTAGGCTACACGCGAGGCAATTGTTGTTATTTTTTAAACTGGAATTTATTAGGATACAAAGTTTTTCTGGATTCAATACAAACTTTATTGATTGTTCTACTGGATAGCCTGCTGTGTCATGTTGTCTTTTATGCGGAATGTATGTCAAGCTAGAGCGTTCGCATTGACACCCAACTCCAGGACAAGAGAGGTCCGGTGCAGGGACTCCTATGGTCGGACACAGACACGCCGGTCAATGGGTCTTTTGAGGATAGCCTATTTGCAGTGACCAATGGCTGAAGTTCAGCGGTTACCAATGGAAATAATACGCACAATGCTGGATCACTACGATATTGGATGATTTGCAGGATGGTTTGAACAGTACAATGGGATTGGATAGGATATTTTTGTGGTGCATTTTTGGGGAATTGGTACCCATATTTTGGATGTCTACGCGGAATGGATTATCCCATTACGCACTCCCAAATGGATTATTACCTGACAGGTACAGTGGAATTGTTAGTCCTCTTTTTTGTTGCTGTTCGGGTATTTCAAACGTTTTACAATTTTAGCTCAGTATAGTGTTTCCTAGTGTAACGTTGTGGGGAAAGCTCAGAGACCGTATGGAATGACATGGTATCTTGTAATGCAGGAGTTGATACCGAATGTCATGGGATCTTTGATATATACTATGTAAGGAGGCTTTGATTGTTGATAACTTTACCTAACATCTCCTATAGTTCACCTGTTCGTTGTTCCTCTGGATAGGCTACACCCGCCCAGTTATTTTTTTAGCTGAATGCTCGCAGCCAGCGCGCGCCAAGCATGCCAAGTCTCCATGCAAATGCCTCTGTGACTGACGTCACGCCTGTATGTAACACATATTACAAATGGTTTGCAGTGTCGTATAATTGATAAAAGCAATAGATCTTTGAAGCCCCCTTGAGTTGAAACCCTGTCATGAGCGAGTGTTCAAGTGCTTAACTGGAATATTCTCACAGCGTTTGTCCCATGCACCTGCGCTCGGAGGTGCGTGCCACTACCCAGGTGTGCTATGATTTAGGACCCCCCCCCCCAAAAAAAAAAATAATAATAATAAGAATAATGGAAAGAGCAGGTGTTGTTAATGTTTTGTGCACTCAGTGTATATCTCTAAGGGTTTATTGTGTGCCAGCGAGGCTTGTCACATAACATTTACATTTTAGTCATTTAGCAGACGCTCTTATCCAGAACGACTTACAGTTAGTGAGTGCATACATTATTCAGACTGCCTGTCACCTTTCCCATATCACTCTACTCAGCTGTGACTAAATAACTTGGAGTGGTTGCTATGACACAGGGAAGCCTTTCAATGTAACTGTCATCATCACATGCTAATTCTGTCATGCAGACGATTTAGGCCTACACATGCAATGGGTAAAAATTGGCAATTGCATGGTTACAGACTATGTGAAATGTAGTCTATTCATTCTCCTTCGTATGTATATCACCTGCTGTGGTCCAATTATTTCAAACGTTTGATTTGGGATTAAGTGGTCACCTTACCAAAATATTGGTCTCACGTTTCCCCATTGTCATTTAGGACATTGTGAGATAAATGCTGTTTTGTGTGTGTGCCTGTTTACATGATGATAGCCAGTGAACCTTATCTGTGGTTGAAGCACTGTGTTTCCTCTGTAGATCTGTGTGTCCCATGGACTTCTGACCAGTAGGCTACAGCTTGATAACTGGATACAATGTTTACCATGGTGTAATGCAGCACTTCTGCCAATGAGGAGAAATACTCACAACTCATTCTGAGCAACTCCTTTTGAGTCCTCTGTGTCAATTCAAATGGTTTGTCATTTCAAAGCTGTTAAGTCTCTTTATTCTACGTCTCTGGGAGCTCTGTGTCGCACATAAAGTACATGGGTTAAGACAGTTCTCTCTCTCTCTCTCTCTCTCTCTCTCTCTCTCTCTCTCTCTCTGTCTCTGTCTCTCTCTCTCTCTCTCTGTCTCTCTCCGCTCTCTCTCTCTCTCTCTCTCTCTCTCTCTCTCTCTCTCTCTCTCTCTCTCTCTCTCTCTCTCTCTCTCTCTCTAGACACCTCCTCAGTCCTTAAGAAGCATCTCCTCTCCTAACCCCCCGACCCCTCCACCCCTCCATCCCGCTCCTTCTCCACCTCCAGTTCCTTAGCAGTAAATAATTCAGTCTATTGTTGAGGTCTGGGGACAGAGACCCCACTATATGCCTGCCTGTATACACCATAGAGGGCAGAGCAGCCCCCCCCCCCCCCGCTCCCCTACCCCTCCAACCCCCCTGCAACCCCTCCTCCATTAAAATCTTCCCCAAACAAGACCCCCTTTCTCCTCTGAAGAGGGACCCTCTGTCCAACACCAAGTGACTCTCATGGAGGCCATAGACGGTGGGACACTTGCCTCCACAAAAGGAGCTGGAGTGTCAAATAAACTCAGTCAGAGCCCCCGACACACAATCATTCCTTTATCAGGTCACCCCGAGAGGGACACAGAGACAGACTTTGTGTCAACGAGCGGCCTTGACAAAACACTGGGTTTTTTATTGTAGTTTTTATTCCGCTCCCTTCTTCCCTTGAGCCTCTTCTTCTTCCGGGAGGGATGTGTGTCTGTGCTCTGTTTACTTGACCCCTCTCGCTCCCAGCATCTGTCCTGCACACAGCTAGGCTGACCTTGGCCTGTGTGGTGCTGGCCTGGAGAGGTACACTGTCTGCCCAGAAAACCAGAGCCCAACACACCACACTCCAC
>NC_059226.1:20210801-20235801 GCF_020615455.1 Coregonus clupeaformis | reverse complement strand
TATGCTTTTGTATGCATGTGTGTGTGTGTGTAGACCCCTGTGTGTCCGTATGCATATGTCTGTGTGTGTGTGTGTGTGTGTGTGTGTGTGTGTGTGTGTGTGTGTGTGTGTGTGTGTGTGTGTGTGTGTGTGTGTGTGTGTGTGTGTTCGTGTGTCATATTAGGTGAGAATAAGCACACAAGTAGGGACCACCCTCATGGCTTCTGTAAAAGTGAGGTTATCTTTACAGTACAGGAGCAAGGTTATCTTTACAGTACTGGAGAGATGTTATCTTTACAGTACAGGAGCAAGGTTATCTTTACAGTACAGGAGTGAGGTTATCTTTACAGTACAGGAGCAAGGTTATCTTTACAGTACAGGAGTGAGGTTATCTTTACAGTACAGGAGAGATGTTATCTTTACAGTACAGGAGCAAGGTTATCTTTACAGTACAGGAGCGAGGTTATCTTTACAGTACAGGAGTGAGGTTATCTTTACAGTACAGGAGAGAGGTTATCTTTACAGTACAGGAGCGAGGTTATCTTTACAGTACAGGAGAGAGGTTATCTTTACAGTACAGGAGAGAGGTTATCTTTACAGTACAGGAGCGAGGTTATCTTTACAGTACAGGAGCAAGGTTATCTTTACAGTACAGGAGCAATGTTATCTTTACAGTACAGGAGCAAGGTTATCTTTACAGTACAGGAGTGAGGTTATCTTTACAGTACAGGAGCTAGGTTATCTTTACAATACAGGAGTGAGGTTATCTTTACAGTATAGGAGCTAGGTTATCTTTACAGTATAGGAGCTAGGTTATCTTTACAGTACAGGAGCTAGGTTATCTTTACAGTACAGGAGAGAGGTTATCTTTAAAGTACAGGAGCGAGATTATCTTTACAGTACAAGAGAGATTTGTAAGTCGCTCTGGATAAGAGCGTCTGCTAAATGACGAAAATGTAAATGTAAGAGAGAGGTTATCTTTGTTCTGATATTCTGAATACCAGGCATTCTTACCATGGTCACACACACAGGATTCTCTCTCTCTCTCTTTCTCTCTCTCTCTCTCTCTCTCTCTCTCTCTCTCTCTCTCTCTCTCTCTCTCTCTCTCTCTCTCTCTCTCTCTCTCTCTCTCTCTCTCTCTCTCTCTCTCTCTCTCTCTCTCTCTCTTTCTCTCTGTCTTTCTCTTTCTCTCTCTTTTGATCCCTCTCTTTCCCTCTCTCGGCTCTCTGTGGCCTCTCTTTTCATCCTCCTGTTTTTGGAGGGAAAATTCCTTCTCTTTGTGTCATTGTGTTCCATTTTCAGGACATGTCACATTCCACCAAACCTGTGACCACCTCCGACTCACTCGCTCTCTTTCACTCCTCGGGATCCAGTGTGTGTGTGTGTGTGTGTGTGTTTGTGTGTGTGTGTTTGTGCCTACATTTCAACATGTGTGTGTGTGCCTGCAATGTGTGTGTGTGTATTACCTAGCTAGATAAAGAAGTGTCCATGTCCACTCAGGGAGGTCCTTCTCTCCATCGCTCCCTCGTTCTCTGTCCCCCTCTCCATCGCTCTCTCCTTTTCTTTCTTTCTGGTGAATAAAGGAGACATTTTCAGTGTGAAGAGGAGCGTGTAATGTCCCCCCCGAGACAGAGCAGACCACCACGGCAGCCACATCACCAATGAGACGGTGTGTTAGATCTGTGTGTCTGTAGTTCTGTGTGTGTGCGTCGGTGTGTGTGTCTCTGTGTGTGTCTGTGCGCCTGTGCGTTTGTGTGTGGAATGTGTGTTGAACAGACTGTGATTGTTTAACTGGCCTGTTCAGGCTGTTGTTCAGGTTGTTATAGCCACAACTGCTGTGGCATCTTCTAGTTGGAGAGGGATCCTGCACAGAGACAGAGAGGGGAGGACACTGGATGGATGCATAACCTTTTGGTGAGCAGTCCTCACAGCCATCAGTCTGTACAATGCTTTTGTATTGCTTTGTCCTGTATCCCCTCTAACACCAGCTGGTGAACCTAATCCTACTGCAGTCTAAGCACGTAGTAGAGATGGCCAAAGACACATCCCAAAGGTTGTTCTTTTAAACATGTCTTGAATAAAAGTTAGTTATTATAGCAGCTCATGTGACGCTGGAAAGAGAAGGCGTTGACTTTATTTGCAGGGCCATGTATTGGCTTGTTATCAATGTGTTATGTATCAAGTGACTGTCATAGGTTGTAGTAGTTTGCTGTTGCTATGGCTATAGGAGATGACAAGACTGCACAAACAGATCTGTGATCAGGCTAGATCCCTAACCGGTCTAATCAACTGGACTGATTGGTTCCTACCGAAGTCAGTCCCTCCATGGCATTATTGGTTGTGTTAGTCTCTGCCTCCCTCTAGTGTAACTATCTATTGATTACACTCCAGGGTCTTATTGGGGTGTATTATCTGTGATGACCACCAGGGCGGGAATTCTTTTTTCTCTCCATAACGTTGTTCCCTCCCTTCTGTCCTCCATCATTCACTCCCCTCCACTATGGGCAACAGTGAGCACTATTACCATCAAGTAGGCTTGGGGTTTGCTAGGGTGTTGTGGACTCCCCTCCACAGACCTGACAGGAGTGGGCCGTATTTGAATTCTCTTAGGCCAGGATTTACTTAGTGGTCCTCTGTAGCTCAGTTGGTAGAGCACGACGCTTGCATCGCCTGGATAGCGGGTTCGCTTCCTGCGACCACCCGTATGTAAGTCACTTTGGATAAAAACGTCTGCTAAATGGCATGTATTATTTATTCGGTCCCATTTTAAACAAAGTACGACTTATAAAGGCTTTATATAGCTTCATAAGCGCTACATAAATTACTTTACAGATCTATAAGCGTATTTCATACTCTATAAATGGTGTATAAAGGGTGACAACAATTTCCACTGTAGGGTGAAATGCCAAATGTGACAAAGTGCGCTATGTATGTTTATACACCATTTATAGAGTGTGACATAGGCTTATATGATTCATGACGCATTGATGTAGTGCTTATGTTCAAGATGAAGTTAAAATGTTATTGTCACATGCACAAGTACAGTGAATAACTTAACTTGCAAGCTCTTCCCAACAATGAAGTATTAAATATCGAAATAGTTTAACTAATAATTAAAAAGATAACACGAGAAATAAGAAATAAGAGAGGAAGCTATATACAGGGTCAGTGCCAGTACCAGATGTACAATGTGCAGGGATACTGGAGAAGTTTGAGGTAGATATGTGTAGCTCAGTTGGTAGAGCATGGTGCTTGCAACGCCAGGGTTGTGGGTTCGATTCCCACGGGGTGCCAGTATGAAAAAAAGATATAAAAAAATGTATGCACTCACTAAATGTAAGTTGCTCTGGATAAGAGTGTCTGCTAAATTACTGAAATGTAATGTAATGTACATGTAGGCAGAGATTAGGAGAAAGTGACTGGTAGCGGGAATAATAAGAATAAGAATAGTAAACAGTATGCCAGCAGCATACGTGGTGGTGTGTGTGTAAGAGTGTAAGATAGGCATGATAGTAGGAGGTACATGTAAACAGGGCTGGGAAGTGACTGGTAGTAGGAGGTACATGTAAACAGGGCTGGGAAGTGACTGGTAGTAGGAGGTACATGTAAACAGGGCTGGGAAGTGACTGGTAGTAGGAGGTACATGTAAACAGGGCTGGGAAGTGACTGGTAGTAGGAGGTACATGTAAACAGGGCTGGGAAGTGACTGGTAGTAGGAGGTACATGTAAACAGGGCTGGGAAGTGACTGGTAGTAGGAGGTACATGTAAACAGGGCTGGGAAGTGACTGGTAGTAGGAGGTACATGTAAACAGGGCTGGGAAGTGACTGGTAGTAGGAGGTACATGTAAACAGGGCTGGGAAGTGACTGGTAGTAGGAGGTACATGTAAACAGGGCTGGGAAGTGACTGGTAGTAGGAGGTACATGTAAACAGGGCTGGGAAGTGACTGGTAGTAGGGGGTACATGTAAACAGGGCTGGGAAGTGACTGGTAGTAGGAGGTACATGTAAACAGGGCTGGGAAGTGACTGGTAGTAGGAGGTACATGTAAACAGGGCTGGGAAGTGACTGGTAGTAGGAGATACATGTAAACAGGGCTGGGAAGTGACTGGTAGTAGGAGGTACATGTAAACAGGCCTGGGAAGTGACTGGTAGTAGGAGGTACATGTAAACAGGGCTGGGAAGTGACTGGTAGTAGGAGGTACATGTAAACAGGGCTGGGAAGTGACTGGTAGTAGGAGGTACATGTAAACAGGGCTGGGAAGTGACTGGTAGTAGGAGGTACATGTAAACAGGGCTGGGAAGTGACTGGTAGTAGGAGGTACATGTAAACAGGGCTGGGAAGTGACTGGTAGTAGGAGGTACATGTAAACAGGGCTGGGAAGTGACTGGTAGTAGGAGGTACATGTAAACAGGGCTGGGAAGTGACTGGTAGTAGGAGGTACATGTAAACAGGGCTGGGAAGTGACTGGTAGTAGGAGGTACATGTAAACAGGGCTGGGAAGTGACTGGTAGTAGGAGGTACATGTAAACAGGGCTGGGAAGTGACTGGTAGTAGGAGAAACATGTAAACAGGGCTGGGAAGTGACTGGTAGTAGGAGGTACATGTAAACAGGGCTGGGAAGTGACTGGTAGTAGGAGGTACATGTAAACAGGGCTGGGAAGTGACTGGTAGTAGGAGGTACATGTAAACAGGGCTGGGAAGTGACTGGTAGTAGGAGGAACATGTAAACAGGGCTGGGAAGTGACTGGTAGTAGGAGGTACATGTAAACAGGGCTGGGAAGTGACTGGTAGTAGGAGGTACATGTAAACAGGGCTGGGAAGTGACTGGTAGTAGGAGAAACATGTAAACAGGGCTGGGAAGTGACTGGTAGTAGGAGGTACATGTAAACAGGGCTGGGAAGTGACTGGTAGTAGGAGGTACATGTAAACAGGGCTGGGAAGTGACTGGTAGTAGGAGGTACATGTAAACAGGGCTGGGAAGTGACTGGTAGTAGGAGGTACATGTAAACAGGGCTGGGAAGTGACTGGTAGTAGGAGGTACATGTAAACAGGGCTGGGAAGTGACTGGTAGTAGGAGATACATGTAAACAGGGCTGGGAAGTGACTGGTAGTAGGAGGTACATGTAAACAGGGCTGGGAAGTGACTGGTAGTAGGAGGTACATGTAAACAGGGCTGGGAAGTGACTGGTAGTAGGAGGTACATGTAAACAGGGCTGGGAAGTGACTGGTAGTAGGAGGTACATGTAAACAGGGCTGGGAAGTGACTGGTAGTAGGAGGTACATGTAAACAGGGCTGGGAAGTGACTGGTAGTAGGAGGTACATGTAAACACGGCTGGGAAGTGACTGATAGTAGGAGATACATGTAAACAGGGCTGGGAAGTGACTGATAGCAGGAATATATAAATACTGTATTTATGGTAATATACTAATGGTAATATATACATGTAAACAGGAGTAATAGTGACCAGTAGCAGGATAAATAGATATATACTAATATATACATGTAACAACAGCAGAGGAGGGGGAGCAGGAGAGAAGTTGTTTAAGAGTCTGTTGGTCTCAGCCTTGATGCACCGGTACCGTCTGCAGGACGGGAGCATGGAGAACAGTCCATGTCTCAGGTGGCTGTAGGATTTGGCAATTTTTCGGGCTTTCTAAGACACTGCCTGGCATGTACGTCCTGGATGGCTAGGAGCTCACCCCCAGTGACCACATATTGGCCAGCTCATCCTCCTCAGGAGTATGACATCATACTCTATGAGGAAATAGCAAGCATTTCTGAAATGGTTTGAGGTGTGTTTTTTTAAGTGTTTTTTATTCTCCAATTTATGCTTTGGCCACATATGAGTATAGGATGAGTCAACAACATTATTTGGGTATGAGTTAACAGAGTATAAACTTTTAAAAGTGACAGTTACTTTCAAGTGGGACCATTTATTCAATGCAAGGTGGGTTATAGCACAGCACACGATAGCAGTCTTTTAAAGGTCATTTATACTTGAGCCGACATTTACAATGAATGTGATCTCCACAAAGGTGGTTGGAGAAATGCCTTTCAAAAGTGCATTGTCGGCTGAATAGCATGCTGCTCTTTAATGAGGCTTGCATTGATTCCCAGCCAAAAACGATCCATCCTCCCTTCCTTGGGGTAATCACTGATATTAAATGATTGTTGAAATCAATGTAGTTGAAGCATTGCTCTCACATATCCACTAATGTTAGATCAGTCATTACCTCAAGGAAGGGAGGAAGGAGGTCATTCCACCTCATAGAGCTCAGATTGTTCTGAAATTGTTTCTGTTGTTAGAAACAGACAAGATTAGCATTCCTGCAACATTATTTTGCTGAAAAATAGTTTGATCTCTGAGAAATTAAGCTAATTGATTGCTTCCAAATTGGCCATTTACATTTATTGGAATCATATAATATTCAATAAATATAGTACCTAACATCCGATTTGTATTTTTTTCTAACAATAACCATGTTTCCATAGTTTTTATGTTAGTAAAGTTATACTCTTTAATGGAAACAGGTAGTTTCGGTACAATTTTATAAATGCAGACACATCATTTGTTAATTCGACATGGTGGGATCTTTTTGTGTCAGTAAAATTAATTATGTGAGAAGTGGTGGTGGAAACACTTTTATGCGTAAATATTGATGTATGAACCATCATATCAAAATACATTTGGTGTCACGCGATAATATGGTGTGTGGTTCTCCCACTATGACTCATGCAGTTTAGGCTACAGATAAAATAAGTTATGATGAACTTCACAGGGTGGTGAAAGTGCACAGTGATCTTGGTGCTCCTTTCCAATAAATATCAAGGGTCTTATTCTGATGAGATATGCTTGACTGCCATTTGACAAATAAAATATATTCTCCCTCTTATCCATAATAATCTCATCATGTAGACTAGCCTACCCACACTGTATCTGCCAGCTGTTGGTTAGAGCGCACGTGCCAAGACCAGAGTAGACACATTTTCTATTTAACCCAACAGTTTTGGTAGAGTTGAAAATGCGATTGAAACACATTGAACTTTAGATTGTTATGCTGTACATGCAAATTTAAGCAAAAAACGTTTTGTGTGCAGTATGTCATCACACACTGACTTTTATCTGCAAGAAATCCGTTTGGTGGAAACACACCTCTGGTGGGAAAATGGGCACATTTTCTTAATGCGGATTTTAGAATATTCACTTCAAACCTAGTTAATGAGTAAGACATGAGGAATCCAAAGGAATGGTCAAAAGCCACCCATGGACCCCCCACACCCCACACCAATTCCACACCAACAACGAGTATAGTATCAGTTCTCTGTCTGATCACTAGCATAGCCTCAAAACATGGTTAAAAATATACTTTTAATATCATGGATGGTCAGTGCTTGCATCCATAGCCCTGTCTAAGAATGTGAGAGTGGTTACATTTCTGCAGCCCCATCCCTCAGCTGTTTTCCAATAACAGTGGCGTGGAAAATGCTTTTTTATTGTTTCAACTGCTGATTAGCGCTTTAAGGAGAAAGGAGATATTATTTGGACACATCCCTATCCGACCAGTTGCCTGCCTCACAGAAGGGATGGGACAACTTTGGAATGAAACCCAGCCAAGAAACAAATTGTATGGAGCGCTGCATTAATTGAGGATTATACCATTGCAGGTTACATGAAAGAGCATCATAATCTCAAAGCATTAGGATTTTTGTTCAATCAGTTGTAACCACAGCACAATTGTACAATATTGTAAGTAGTTTGTCCTTCTAATTCAACACCTGTTGAACTCTTCTGGAATTATCTAGCAATACTAAGCCTGACCATAAAGCTTTATAATGTATCTAGTTGCTGTTTCTAGTCTAAAGACTGCTGAGGTTTTGTGGTTATGTCATATCTTTCTCCAGACTTATGAACACTCTATAATGATTTGTGCCATTGATGAGTGGTGGTCCTCTGTAGCTCAGCTGGTAGAGCACGGCGCTTGTAACGCCAAGGTAGTGGGTTCGATCCCCAGGACCACCCGTACACAAAAATGTATGCACGCATGACTGTAAGTCGCTTTGGATAAAAGCGTCTGCTAAATGGCATATTATATGATATTATTATGAGAACAACAGTAAGTCCTTGGGTTTGGCTCCCCTTCTGGTGAAATAAATGTTTGCACTGTTTTGATGTTGTTTACAAGGTACAGCCGCTAGGGGCATGATTACATCTCGATCTTTACAAGCAAGGTATATTACCCAATTACTATTTTACCACTGTACTTTTAACTTGACCTGATTGGAGATGGAATGGGATGTATTAAACAAAATGTTTTTGTTTCCCATAGTTTTAGAAGCTTGCTAACTACTATTGTGTCATCTTCCATAGAGAGTTGTCTAGAGACTTCTGTTGTCTAATGCTTCTCTTGTTTGCTTCCCAATTAGGAAGTGGCCACGACTGTTAACAATAGTCCACATCTTGCAATGTGTAAGACTTTCTGCATGTGCTAGTTATCTTGATCAATGTAAGATAACTCTTTCTCACCTGTCTACAGTATCTGTATTTTCAATTGTTTTGTGCAATTGAGACAGAGACAAGTGGTGTCATTTCATGAGAATCTAGAAATGTTGAAGTGTGTCACCTCCACCACACTGTGGCACTGTTGCCTAAGACTTCTCAGAATCTGTATCCGTCATTTTGGAGAAAAGAGCCCTGCTCTGAAACAGTGTGCTTTGACGTGTTCTCATAGATGTGCCCTCTGAAAACCTTGTTTGATAAGATCTTGTGATGTTTTATCACACATATTGACATACTTCTTGTAACAGTTTACAGTGACAACATGTGGAAAATGTGGAAACATGTTCAGTTGGAGTCCTTCACTCCTTCATGTCCAAACTTCTATAGTCAACCAAATACTTGTAACCTACTTACATTACCCTGCGATTGACTAGCATCCTGTCCAAGGGGTGTACCTGTACACCTGCCTACACTACAGAAACAGGAGATAGGCTCCTGCGAGCTGTTCCGGCTCAAACAAACCAAGGCTACTTACTAACATTGTCATGACATGATCGGACATTAGGAATGTGAGAACTCATGACAACTACAGCAACGACTATTAACAGCTGGAGTTACATTAGCTCAGCTCGGTGGTAGTTGATGTTTCTGAGACATAGTATGCTACTCAGTGTTCACACACCCTCTCCTATGAGACGACATTACAGTCTCAATCTTTACCACCAGGGGGCAATGTAGCGCCATGGTATATATATATAGCACCCACCCTTGCAGGGTAAGATGTTGCTGTTTCTATAAGGCCAGCGCAACTCTGTGATCTATGGAGTAATGGCTCTAGATTGGCATTGGCTGTGTCCCAAAAGTCACCTGGTTCCCTATGTAGTGCACTACCTGTGACCAGGGTCTGTAGGGCTGTGTAGGGAATAGGGTGCTATTTGGGACCCAGCCCGAGGTGGTCATTATTATCTTGTTATGGCCCCTCGTTGAAGCCCATCTCTCTTTGAAGATCAAAGCAGCAGTCTGCCTCTGTGTGTACCGACCCACACAGATAACACATAACCTACAAGTGAACTTCAATAAAGTCAACTGTACCACTCTGTACATCTGTCACAGTGTCAGCTTTAAATTGGTTCCTGTGTATAGACACTAATGCCATTCTGCCATAATCTGGTCCCAGATCTGTTTGTGCTGTATAGACAACTACTATGGTGGGAGGTATAGATGGACATGGGTGCGGTGGCACAGGACCAGTCAGGTTGGGTCTGTTGGAAGCTGGATATTTTTCTGTGGCACAGGACCAGTCAGGTTGGGTCTGTTGGAAGCTGGATATTTTTCTGTGGCACAGGACCAGTCAGGTTGGGTCTGTTGGAAGCTGGATATTTTTCTGTGGCACAGGACCAGTCAGGTTGGGTCTATTGGAAGCTGGATATTTTTCTGTGCCCTGCTGGAACACACGGAAACTTGGCAACTCTGTATGGCTTACTGTTGGCCCGCGTCCAGCTCTCTGTCTGCAATTCAGACATGAAACAGAGAGAGAGGCAGACATAGCAAGGCAGAGGAGAGCGAGAGAGAGGAAGGAGAGAGAGAGAGAGAGAGAGAGAGAGAGAGAGAGAGAGAGAGAGAGAGAGAGAGAGAGAGAGAGACAGAGAGAGACAGAGAGAGGAGGAGAGAGAGAGAGAGAGAGAGAGACAAACATAACGAGAGAGAGAGAGAGAGAGAGAGAGAGAGAGAGAGAGAGAGAGAGAGAGAGAGAGACAAACTAGAGAGAGAGAGAGAGAGAGAGAGAGAGAGACATAACGAGAGAGAGAGACATAATGAGAGAGAGAGAGAGAGAGAGAGAGAGAGAGAGAGAGAGAGAGAGAGAGAGAGAGAGAGAGAGAGAGAGAGAGAGAGAGAGAGAGAGAGAGAGAGAGAGAAACAGAGCTGCAGGTGACATGGCGGAGGGAAGCAGGTGGGATGGCTTATGATTGGGTGACAGTAATAGCTTGGGTATAAATACAAGATCATAATTCAGTTCACACTGGTGTCCAGTGTGTGTGTCCATTTCTGCCATAACGCATGTTCCAGGTGTGTCAGGTTCATTTATTGGATCTCTATAGGCCTTTTACTTAGTTATCTCAACACCCAGAACCAAATGAGACTACTTTCATAGCCTGTGTAAGCATTAGCAATGCAGTCTCTTTCCTTGCTATACTGACAATGCAATGACAGTTATGAAGGAAAGACAACACTGGTTCCATGTTGATCTTTAAAGCCCCCCTTCAGCTTGGTCTAAGATTCACCATGATACAGTATCTAGCGTTTGTATTCAATATACTTTTAAGGCAATACCTTTACATCAATTAAGATTCCTATAAGATATCAGTCAATCACTACCTCTTTTGCATTGTGTGTTTGGGGACGCCAAAGTCTGTCAGAATAAACAGTGAAATGTCTCTCTGGTAGCTGTACATACTTGAATGTCGACCAAATTTGCTTTCAACGAATCTGATTTTGTGTGATTCAACCTGCTTAGTTTTGCAGCTTCCTGGCTTTCAGGGATTATGAAGAAAGAGAGGGAGGGAACCAGGGAGGGAGAGAGAGGCTGTGGAGACATGAGACATGAACTCTGACCTGTGTCTGTGTACAGTATACTGTGCACATGTGGGGAGTGTGTGTGTGTGTGTGTGTGTTTGTATGTGTGTGTGTGTGCCAACATGCATATATTTATTAATGCATGTGTACTGGGATGCATTTCTACATGTGTGTGTGCACGTGCATGCGTGTTTGTGTGTTTTCTGACCACACCTTTCCACTCTTGTGCAGTGGCACCTGAAGTGTACCCAGGCAGGCCAAGGTCAGCAGCCAATCAGAGCTCTCTTTGTAGACTTGTCCCTTTAACCACCTTTAGCCACCTGCTTGCAGAGACAGACACACCCACACTGCAGGTTATCACTGTTCTCTGCAGAATTCTCCAGAATTCAATGTGATCAACATATCGGACATTTAAAACCAAACAGTTGCTTGCTTATCCACTTTGTTTGGCCCAATTTCTATTAGTTTTTCTCTTTCTTCTAATATTTTAAACTTTCACTCATTCTCTCTCTCTCTCTCTCTCTCTCTCTCTCTCTCTCTCTCTCTCTCTCTCTCTCTCTCTCTCTCTCTCTCACATTCTCTTCTTCTGTCTCTCACACACACTTTTCACCCCATTCTATTTCCTTGATCATTGAAAGTGTCAGCTTGCCATTGCCTACAGATGCTGTGTTGACATTACTCCCTGCGTCAAACCCATTGATAGTATTAAACCGACAACATGACTGAATAGTGAAACATTCATTACTTTGCGTATCTCTGACATCTCACTTTAACTTTCCCAATGAAAAGTTGGATGGATTGTGTAACTCCTTCAGTAGATGTGGAACATCAACACTAACACAGGCTCTTTTCTCAGCCTTCCCTCCTACCTGACAAAACATGTACAGGCAGACAGCCTGACAGTCAGTCAGAAGCTGTCTCCCCTGTGGCGTTTTGCTAGATAGTGTTTTCCTAAAGACAGTTTCCCCGGCTTTGTTCATTAGGCACTTATCAGAAGAAAACAGACCAAAACAGGGAGGGTTGAGCATTTCTTGTCCAATAAGAAACGCTTGTTTTAGTTTTCTGTTGCAAAACGTTTTTAAATGTTTACCCGACATTCATGAACATGATCCTTGTTGTATAATCTATGGTGTGGTGTGGCGGGCACAGTGAGATGGAGTTAATGTATGAAGGGAGGGAGGGAGGAGGGGAGAGTGGCTGTCAGGTTGTGGGTCATAGTTCAGCTGAACTCCGTCTACTGTTTCTCTGGTTAATCATTCACACTGGGCGTCTGCTCTCCTCCACCAGTCACTGACACACAGACCTCAGGTGTATGGACTGGGCTGGGCTGGGGTGGGACTGCAATATGCTTTACAGCAGGCAGTCAAAGTGCATTTAAACAGCATTTATAGAATAGAACAAATATACAGTACCAGTCAAAAGTTTGGACACACCTACTCATTCCAGGGTTTTTCTTTATTTTTACTGTTTTCTACATTGTAGAATAATATTGAAGACATCAAAACTATGAAATAACACATATAGAATCATGTAGTAACCAAAATAGTGTTAAACAAATCAAAATATATGAGATATTTGAGATTCTTCAAATAGCCACCCTTTGCCTTGATGACAGCTTTGCACACTCTTGACATTCTATCAACCAGCTTCATGAGGTAGTCACCTGGAATGCATTTCAATTAACAGGTGTGCCTTCTTAAAAGTTAATATGTGGAATTTCTTTCCTTCTTAATGCGTTTGAGCCAATCAGTTGTGTTGTGACAAGGTGTGTGGGGGGCGGGGGAATACAGAAGATAGCCCTATTTGGTAAAAGACCAAGTCCATATTATGGCAAGAACAGCTCAAATAAGCAAAGAGAAACGACAGTCCATCATTACTTTAAGACGTGAATGTCAGTCAATACGGAACATTTCAAGAACTTTGAAAGATTCTTCAAGTGCAGTCGCAAAAACCATCAAGCGCTATGATGAAAATGGCTCTCATGAGGACTGCCACAGGAATGGAAGACCCAGAGTTACCTCTGCTGGAGAGGATAAGTTCATTAAAGTTACCAGCCTCAGAAATTGCAGCCCAAATAAATGCTTCACAGAGTTCAAGTAACACACACATCTCAACATCAACTGTTCGGAGGAGACTGTGTGAATCAGGCCTTCATAGTGGAATTGCTGCAAAGAAACCACTACTAAAGGACACCAATAAGAAGAAGAGACTTGCTTGGGCCAAGAAACACAAGCAATGGACATTAGACTGGTGGAAAGTTGGTCTGGAGTCCAAATTTGAGATTTTTGGTTCCAACCGCCGTGGCTTTGTGAGACGCGGTGTGGGTGAACGGATGATCTCTGCATGTGTATTTCCCACTGTAAAGCAAGTGTGGGTTGAGGACAGCTGTGTAGCAGGGCATCCTGGAACGGTCTTGAAGGCCCTGTGGATAAGTGCACATAGCCGCTTGCATGCATGCATGAACACACACCACACACACAAACACACACACACACACACACACACACCACACACACTCATACACAGCGAGGTGGTTAGTGGTGGTGTGGGTGTGTTACTCCAACGTGGTGTAAGCAAGGGACAGTTTGTGTGAGGTGGCTACGTGTGTTTGTGTGTGTTCCCACTGTGTTTACAAAGCCTGAACTCCTCCTCTGTAAACTCTACCAGCCTCTCCTCTCCTCTCCTCTCCTCTCCTCTCCTCTCCTCTCCTCTCCTCTCCTCTCCTCTCCTCTCCTCTCCTCTTCTCTTCTCTTCTCTTCTCTTCTCTTCTCTTCTCTTCTCTTCTCTTCTCTTCTCTTCTCTTCTCTTCTCTTCTCTTCTCTTCTCTTCTCTTCTCTTCTCTTCTCTTCTCTTCTCTTCTCTTCTCTTCTCTTCTCTTCTCTTCTCTTCTCTTCTCTTCTCTTCTCTTCTCTTCTCTTCTCTTCTCTTCTCTCCCACAGATCTCCCTCGGCTGCTGCTACACAGAAATCCCTTTAACTAAATCCACATATCCATTCACTTTCAAACCTGCAATGAAAACGGGAAAGTCCACATGAACAAAATAAGTGAATATTTGACATTTATAAGAGCTGGTTTTACTGTATTAATTGTGCTTTACTACCTCGGCTAGGCCTGTTAAACACAGGGTGGTATGGCAGTGAGGCGGTGGCCTCAGGGAGGTTTGACTGTGGCCCTTGTGGTCGTATGGGCTGGGTGTAGGGTCCTAGAAGGCCCTATGGCTGGGTGGAGGGTCCTACAGGCCCTATGGCTGGGTGGAGGGTCCTACAGGTCCTATGGCTGGGTGGAGGGTCCTACTGGCCCTATGGCTGGGTGGAGGGTCCTACAGGCCCTATGGCTGGGTGGAGGGTCCTGGAAGGCCTTATGGCTGGGTGGAGGGTCCTAGAAGGCCCTTTGGCTGGGTGGAGGGTCCTACAGGTCCTATGGCTGGGTGGAGGGTCCTAGAAGGTCCTATGGCTGGGTGGAGGGTCCTAGAAGGTCCTATGGCTGGGTGGAGGGTCCTAGAAGGTCCTATGGCTGGGTGGAGGGTCCTAGAAGACCCTATGGCTGGGTGGAGGGTCCTACTGGTCCTATGGCTGGGTGGAGGGTCTTACAGGTCCTATGGCTGGGTGGAGGGTCCTACTGGTCCTATGGCTGGGTGGAGGGTCCTACTGGTCCTATGGCTGGGTGGATGGTCCTACTGGTCCTATGGCTGGGTGGAGGGTCCTAGAAGGTCCTATGGCTGGGTGGAGGGTCCTACTGGTCCTATGGCTGGGTGGAGGGTCTTACAGGCCCTATGGCTGGGTGGAGGGTCTTACAGGCCCTATGGCTGGGTGGAGGGTCCTAGAAGGCCCTATGTGAGGGCCATGCTTTTCCATTCCTCCCCAAAACTCTGGCACCACCGATTGGACGTGGGACTGGCAGTGTTCTGTAGTGGAGCTGGTAAGTGGGTCTGGAGAGAGAGAGAGAAACAGTGAGATGGAGAGAGTGAGGGAGATCAAGATCTAGAAATAAAGAGTGAGAGAGAGAACGAATGAACAAGCGAACTAGAGAGAGAACGACTAAATGAGAGAACGAGAGAAAAATTGTGTCTCTCCAAGGTTCTGGAAAATGTGAGTGCAGCGGTCCGAGGCTCTGGGGATTGCTGGTGGCCCGCTTCCCCGGTGTTCAGCTGCCAGCTTATCGACTTTAACAACACGAGTGAGGCGATCGCCAGTCCCTGTGTGCCTTGGGGTCTCTGCGTCCTCCACGCCCGCCAACGCAGCGAGGCCAGGAACAGATCGCCAGTAAAGCCCACATGGTACTGATTGAGATGGTCCCAGGATTTCAACCTTTCCACCCACGCTCCACTCTCCTTTCTCTCTTTCTCTCTCCCTCCTCAACCCTTGGACATGGTAGTCTAATAAATAGATTGGACAAATGGACTGGGTGGAGCCAAGGCCGATACCTGTGGTTGTTATATATAGTCTTGATACAGGTTCTTTGGATGAATGATGTGCTAGTTGTGCTTGTAAAGGTTGACGATAAGCATGGAAAGGACATTTACTAATGTCCTGTGTTCTTGACACTGAAAGTTAGACCAACTAAAGCCATGTTTCAATTGATAAAGACACACCAGTTAGAATTCACTTTCTCTGACCCAATTTATTTGATCAGTTTAGCCATATGCCTGACAGAGGTGTAGATGCCTGACAGAGCTGCAGATAGCCTAGTGGTTAAGAGCTTTGGGACACTAACCAAAAGGTCACTGGTTTGAATCCCAGACCTGACTGGGTGGAATATCTGTTGATGTAACCTTGAGCAAGGCACTTAACCCTAGTCGCTCTGGATAAGAGTGTCTGCTAAATGTAGTGTTGTATTTTGTTAAGGTGAAACTGGGGATCTTATGATTAAGGTATAGTAGACTTTCTGCTTTGGAAAGTTCTTTTTAGCTTCTGGTTCCTTCTAAGATGAGAATGCAGACTCCTTCCTTCCCCTCTCTCTCTCTCTCTCTCTCTCTCTCTCTCTCTCTCTCTCTCTCTCTCTCTCTCTCTCTCTCTCTCTCTCTCTCTCTCTCTCTCTCTCTCTCTCTCTCTGTCTCTATCTCTCTCTGTCTCTCTCTGTCTCTCTCTCTCTCTCTCTCTCTCTCTCTCTGTCTCTCTCTCTCTGTCTCTGTCTCTCTCTCTCTCTCTCTCTCTCTGTCTCTCTCTCTGTCTCTCTCTCTCTGTCTCTCTCTCTCTCTCTCTGTCTCTCTCTCTCTCTCTCTCTCTCTCTCTCTCTCTCTCTCTCTCTCTCTCTCTCTCTCTCTCTCTCTCTCTCTCTCTCTCTCTCTCTCTCTCTCTCTCTCTCTCTCTCTCTCTCTCTCTCTCTCTCTCTCTCTCTCTCTCTGCTCTCTCTCTCTCTCTCTCTTCTCAATTTCAATTTAAGGGCTTTATTGGCATGGGAAACGTGTGTTAACATTGCCAAAGCAAGTGAAGTAGATAGTAAACAAAAGTGAAATAAACAATAAATATTCTCTCTCTCTCTCTATTATCTCTCTCTCTTCTCTCTCTCTATTATCTCTCTCTCTCTCTCTCTCTCTCTCTCTCTCTCTCTCTCTCTCTCTCTCTCTCTTCTCTCTTCTCTCTTCTCTCTTCTCTCTCTCTTTCTCTGCCTCTCTCCTTCTCTGTTCTCCCTGAGCTGTTTTGAAAGCAGCCCAGGGCAAAGCATTAATTTAAGACTGAGATATAAACAGGCGTTAAAAGGCAGTGTGGTCTTAATTAGGTGATGCTGTGTGTCTGTATGTGTCCGTGTGTGTTTGTGTGTAATGCTTATGCATGTGTGTGTATGCACGCCACATGAGGCCAGTGTGCTAATCACCTAGACCATGTTTTATTGCTCTCTATACAATCATTTAACGGTGCTGGAATGAAACAAACAACAAGAACATTCCCACTTAGAAGAGAGAATAAGAGTAGTAAGTAGGCACCTTCTTCAATGAGATGAATAGCTAAGAAATGTGTCCCTGTCGCCATGACGATAGTGAATAAACCATTTTTGCACAAAAAAACAAACATTGTTATTGTTATGTTCTAATTATTAATTTAACAAAATTATGCTAATAAGTTCTAGTTTGTGCCTCTAATGTGGATGATGTGCACATCATAAAATCACAAAATAAGTTTAAGACGAGAAAGAGACAAATTGATTATTTTCTCTAAACAAGGACCCATGACTATCCTATAGGAGGAATGTAACAGAGAGTTGGTTTCAGGGCCCTTCCACAAGGATTGTTGAATGTGTAACTTGGCTTTCAAACACTCCCCCACTTGTTTTTGTTCTGGTTCTTGTGAAAGGCAACAGAAAACACATGAGTTGGCAGGCTTTGTGTAAGGCAATGTACTGTACTGTAGTGAGTGTACTGTAGTGTAGGCCTAGTTTAAGCACTGTGTCAGAACAGAGGAGAGCTGGGCAGAGTGATGATCAAGGGTTCTCTGAGGCTCTGCTGCAGATTTCCCATAGGCATGAGTAGCAGCATAGCTGTCCTGTGTGACTCAGTTTGTATGAGCAAGGCACTTACAACACGGATGTGAGTTCAATTCCCACAGGGATCACATATTGAACATGTGTGCACTCACTGCGTGTCGCTTCAGAAAGCAGAGTCTGCCAAGTGACATCATTTATGAGCTGGGTGCTGATCAGGACCTTGTCAAGCTTTGTCACATATCTGCATAAGCATGACTATCCTATAGCATAACCCCAAATACAGGACTAGTTAGCCTGGTCTACCTGACCCATGACTATCCTATAGCATAACCCCAAATACAGGACTAGTTAGCCTGGTCTACCTGACCCATGACTATCCTATAGCATAACCCCAAATACAGGACTAGTTAGCCTGGTCTACCTGACCCATGACTATCCTATAGCATAACCCCAAATACAGGACTAGTTAGCCTGGTCTACCTGACCCATGACTATCCTATAGCATAACCCCAAATACAGGACTAGTTAGCCTGGTCTACCTCTAACTTCAGTGTATATGGGTCTTCAGACCCATGGTTCAAGTATTGAAACTGAAAGTAAACATCTCTCTCCCTTCGTCTCTCTCTCCATACCCTGTACTGTACAGTAAAAGCATGACATTTGGCCCCGGCATAAAATAACTGTGCAGGGATCGTAAAAACACCTTACAACGTCTGGGTTTCTGTAGACAGGGCTATTAAGCTGTAAAGCCCTATTGTAAAAACCTAGATTGAGCTGATATAAATTGAGGCGAACTCGTTGAAGATTAAAAGAGAGACTTGGGTCGTTCATTAGGCACCAAACTGAGGAAAACTGACTGAAACATTAAGGGAGTAGCTGGACTCGTCCAATAAGAAACCCTATTTTCCGTGTTCAGTTGCAAAACGTTTTGCTACGGTGTGCATTAATAAATAGGATTCAGGTCAGGCATACATCATGTTCATAAAACGTTCTATAAGTGGGTTGGGTCTTTGCCTCTTTACCGGTAAATGTACTGGGAATTCTCTGAATTCTCGCTCGATTTTTGTCGTCCTGTAGCCAATGCCTCTGGCAACGTTGGCGTGTTTGTGGTATGTGTTGGACGCCACTAACAGTTCAGATTCCTTAGATGACTGAGGTGGGCCTTTGTTCTTCAGTTTGCAGGATGTGGTTTTTCCTGGTTGCTCTCATGTTGCAGGTTGGACTGGGAAGGAAGGGGTGTGAAGAGATACTGTACAAGACCAACTATTTCTCATTGGGCATTCTGCACATATATACATGGATATGCATGTGAAGCAACACATGCCCGTGCATTGCTGTTACAGGCTACAGTGAACAGTAGGTGGGCCTCTAAAGTGTTTATTGACCTTGGAAACTATCATCTGTTTCTGTATATATTTCTCACCTCTCTCTCTCATCTCCCTGGTGTTGTGGTGCAGGGGGGAGGAGGGGGTAGCATGCGCACCAGACCCAGACATGTCCATAAATAAATGGGTGCTAGCTGGTCCCATGGTCCCACACCCCTCCACCCTCCCACCGCCCACCAGCCATGTCTCTCTCTGGTGGTGGTGTGTTTATGTTCCAGCCCCTCTCCCCAGGGGGCCATCTGGACCGCTCTGCCTGGCCTGGCCTGCATGGCCTCTCTCTGGGCTCAGGTGGGTCCAAGATGTGCCTGTCTGGGGCTCTGGGCACCAAGTGAGAAGCCTGGTCCCAGATCTGTTTGTGCTGTCTTGCCAACTCATATGGTCATTGTCATGTGTGCAGTTGGCAAGATATCATAAACAAGGGTCTAAGATGCTTTGAGAGGAGTAGAGTACCACATGAGTACAGTACAGGAGTTTCCTTTTTACCCTTGGAATTAGACAATTCAGCGTCAGCATGCTTCACCATGGTTTATGCATTTAATCATTTGTTCTGTGGGTCAGATTTAACCACTGGTTATGTTTAACACCCTGTTTGAGGGAAAAGAGCTTTAGTGAATTATAAGTGAAATAATCTGTCTGTAAACAATTGTTGGAAAAATTACTTGTGTCATGCACAAAGTAGATGTCCTAACCGACATGCCAAAACTATAGTTTGTGGAGTGGTTGAAAAACGAGTTTTAATGACTCCAACCTAAGTGTATGTAAACTTCCGACTTCAACTGTACATCATTATAGTGACACATCAGTAATATGTCACCGAAAGTGACATATAACGAATATGTCAATTTATGTGGCATTAATGTCACTTTTTTTTACATTCTAATGAGTCCATGTTGGTGTTTTTGTCCTTAAAACATTGTAATTTATACTAAACCCAACAGTCACCAAGGGGTCTACATTTTTGGGGTTCACCCTCACGTTGCCTGGATGACAGGATCCCTGATGCATTCTAATCAAGACATCTGCTCTGCAAGGGATGAGAAATGGTGGAAAGGGAGTCCTATTTCTGGGACTACTATTGAAGTGCGAGTTTGATATATTCTGATGTTAAACATAGCTGACATCTCTAATAGTTTGTTTTTATTGCTGAATACAATAAATTCCACACTAGCAGGCAGGGGTGAGCGGGAGATAAGAGAGTCTTTGCCATATAGCAAGGCCATGTAGTTTGAGAGATTTGAAGATTGGTAGATTCATCAACATTCCTGTGGAACAGAGTTGGTTCGATGATGCCTAAACCTAAGCTCAGCAGGCTAACTCAGACTTAATTCATTCCCAGTCTATTCATTTGATAATATTTCAGGATAATACTACAAAGTTCTTGGTTTCATGAATGAGTAATGATGATGTACTGTAACCATACCCCCATGTTACTCTAACATAGCTGGGTTTGTGGATGGCCAGGTGTCGGATAAGGAAGGTAATTATAATAACCATTACAACCCTGTGGGGGGGGTGCAGAAGTGGTCACGTTGGATGCTCTCTGCCCCCCACTGTGTGATAATATGAGTGGCACATGAAAGTGTGTGTTTCTCCCCTGCTGAGACCTGTGTGTTACATAAATCAGGAGTGAACAGCTGGGGCTTTGTGGAGGGGAAGGAAAGAGACCTTTCTTCTTCTTTCTGCCTCCTCTCCTCCACTACAGACCACTTGTGGTTTTGAATATGATCTGTGCATACGGAAAGCAAGGTCAAATAAACAGGGTGTTGAGTTGCCCTGTCTGTACCCAACCTGATCTCATAGTTTCAAGACGGGATTTGACGATGAATGTCTAATTTTGACTCATTCATTCTGCGTGGTTACAGGGTTAATTCCACGTGGTTACAGGGTTAATTCCATGTGGTTACAGGGTTTAAACAGAAACAACTCAAAGGGTTAAGTTTAGGTATTAATTCCGAGTGGTTAAGGTTAGGGCTATGGTTTGGGGAAAGCATGAAACAAAAGAATTAAAAAAAAAGTGGTGTTTCCATTTAGTATCATCAAATACTCTCCTTGGTTGCTGGAGAGTTGTGAACTGCTGTGGTGGAGTGGCCCAGTGTTCTAAGCAGTGTGCTCTAGCTCTGTGTTGTGAGTTCAAGCCCAGTGCTGTCCCATTGTTTGTAAAAGGTTTTGGTGAGCGCAGAGGAAGGCATAGATCGACGTCCTCAGGACCTTCTCAAACGTCTGAAATCGACGTGTGTTTCTGGTGACCAGGCTGCTGTACCAACCTGTCAGAAAGGAATCGATGCTCGCCTTTCATCACATACACATACACACACACACACACACACACACACACACACACACACACACACACACACACACACACACACACACACACACACACACACACATACACACACACACACACACCCAGAGAAAGTAGAATGCCTGTACCTTCATGCGTGAAACTCTAGAACCCAAATTCAAAAATAGGGCCTCCTTCAATTTCAATGTCTAGGTCAAATCTGTGCTTCCTCTGTCTGTAACGTTGTTACAACGTTCTTGTCTTACGTTAGACCTTACAGGCTGTCATTGTGATCATTATGAAAACGTGTTATTAGATATACCAGCACAGTGCACCACACCTAGAAAATGAGGTTGATTATAATATAACAACCCATGTTGGCTTTAGACCCAGTCTCCACCTACGCTAATGCCACACAGCTGGCACACTGACAGTGTGGACACACCGGGTCAACGTTCTCTGGCTAGCACTCAGACTGGCACTACCTGTAGCTCTAAGTGTCCCAAGTCTCTACCATCTCCCCGAAGTGTGCACTCGTGTATGAAGTGTCCCATGCAGTCAATCCCAGCCACAGGAGGAGGAGGAGCAGGAAGTCCTGACTCCTCTCCACAGGGTCCTTCCTCTGCTCCATCCCAGGAGAGGTGCCCCTGACAGTGCCTGAAGATAAATCACATTTGTTTTGGAGCCCTCACAAAGGTCTTTCTCACTCTCATCCACACATCAGAAGGACTATTTTTACTACAGATAACAGAGATGCAACATCCTTTAGTGTCCTGCCACCTCAGAATTCACTGTTTAGTTATTTTCTTTCATGGTTTCATCTCCTTCCCACCACTCCCCCCATCCTCCCATCCCCTTGCATATTTAAATCTCTTGCCTATAGAGCAGTCAATTAAGCCACTTAGTTGATTGAAACTGGGCTATTTTGGATGCATGGAATGTGTGAGAATGCGGTGAAAAGGGGGCCGCGACTTAGCTCTTCAGCCAATGAAAGGCCAGGGAAAGAAACAAGGTTTCTGGGTTTAATTCAACTCACAGAAGAAGTGTCACAACTCGGAGGAGGAGGGGGTTGGCCACAGTAGTACTCTGTAAAAATAGAGTGTAAAAATCCCCCTCACTTTGTTACACAACTGGTTTAGATAAGGGGTTTGGATGTCACGGCTGCATGGTCATGCAGGAGAGTGGCACAGCAGAGTGGCACAGCAGCATCACCAATCTCCATTTTATCTGCTTATCAAGTTTATTATGCAAATGACTCTGTACATAAGGTTGCATTGCATGGTTTGGTTTAGATCTACAGGATGTATAACATTATCAGAAGTTATTACATTGTCTGGCCTGTTCTTTCCCAGGTTTGTTTTACACAGAGGAGAATGTGTAATTGAGAAGGGAGAACTGGTGTGACCAAAGATGCTGCTAAACAGTTAAAGTAGGAGCTGAAATATAAGACATACTACTATTTATTATCAACTACTAGTGGTAGTAAGGTGACTGGTTTAGTAAAGTTACAACAACTAACTGTAAGTCGCTCTGGATAAGAGCGTCTGCTAAATGACTAAAATGTAAATGTAAATGTACAGCTAAGCAATCCACATTGTTCTAAACTTCCCTCCCTGTGTGGAATGAGTAGCAGGCCCTCTCTCTCTCTCTCATTCCTTCACTCTCTTGCTCTCTCTCTCTCTTTCTCTCTCTCTCTCTCTCTCTCTCTCTCTCTCTCTCTCTCTCTCTCTCTCTCTCTCTCTCTCTCTCTCTCTCTCTCTCTCTCTCTCTCACTCTCTCACTCTCTCTCAGCTATGAAGTTTGCAAACTTGGAGGGAGAAGAAAGAAGAAATGCGTTCCTGTGTACAAAACAAATATTGGGTGTGCTTGGAACAGGCCTCGTGCTGTGCTGCTGCAGTGGAGGAGGTGAGGCGAGGGGGGAGAGGGGAAGCTGTAATTGCCACATTAAGGGGAAGGAATTCTAAATAAAGTTAATCCCCCCCTCCCCCTTACAGTGAACGTGCTCTGTCTTGTTATGAGACACATGTGGAGCAGAGAGAGAGAGAGAGAGAGAGAGAGAGAGAGAGAGAGAGAGAGAGAGAGAGAGAGAGAGAGAGAGAGAGAGAGAGAGAGAGAGAGAGAGAGAGAGAGAGAGAGAGAGAGAGAGAGAGAGAGAGAGAGAGAGAGAGAGAGAGAGAGAGAGAGAGACAGAGAGAGACAGAGAGAGAGAGAGAGAGAGAGAGAGAGAGAGGTTGGGTTCCGTGGTGCTGGGGTGCCTAAACAGGCTGTTCCAGTTCAGATGAGTTTGGAAAAAGGACAGCTGTGTGTGCACGTACACAGGCACACCATCACTGTACACCCCATGCCAGTCAGTCACTTTTCCCTTTGTTTATCTTTTACCCAGGCCTTTCCTCAACACAGGCTGCACCTTTTCCATCACAGAAGCTTGCTGAATAAGCACTTGCTGTCAAACTGGAAACTGATGTTGAATCTTTTCATCCTGTTTCTTTTTTTAACCTCCTAGGGTTAGAAAATAAAACTTGGTGGGATACAGCACTATTTTCAGGTGAGGAGGAGAGAGAGACCCACTAACCACAAGCCACAGCCTGGCTACATCAGCTGAGCTGCATGGCTGTGCTGGTCGGTCCTTGTACACTTTTAGAAAGGTTCTCACGAACCTGGCCATACAGTTAGTCATATCTCTGTATTTTGCATCGCACTCAAGTGCAAGGCCACCAGTGTGACATATGTTGATATTTTTGAGTGGAGTCCGTGACATCGACTACATCACAACATTCATCTATGGACTCCTTGGCACCTGGACTAGCTGGGGGCTGTTACAGTATGTGTGTCGTTGGGGAAAGGATACAAGGAAAGGATGCTAGTTTACACAGTTGAGTCACAGCCACAGTCTTTATTTGTTGCCGTGTTGTAACCTGGATTCTGAGATATGAGTCATCAGTCATCTATCTTCCTGCCTCTGAGAGAGAGAGAGAGAGAGAGAGAGAGAGAGAGAGAGAGAGAGAGAGAGAGAGAGAGAGAGAGAGAGAGAGAGGAGAGAGAGAGAGAGAGAGAGAGAGAGAGAGAGAGAGAGAGAGAGAGAGAGAGAGAGAGAGAGAGAGAGAGAGAGAGAGAGAGAGACAGAGAGAGAGAGCACACTATGAGCACTTGTCACATTGATTTGAGCTGTCAGGTCTTAGATTGTCTTAGAAGTAATAAGAACTGTTGTTACACAAGCCCATAATTATGGCTTCCTTTCGCCATGTGTCACCAAAGCATTTGGGCCAATCCACTTTTTACACACACACACACACACACACACACACAAACACACACACACACACACACAGTCATTATCTTGTTCAATATCTTACTTCCCTACCTGGAAGTTAGGCTAGTCTCTTGCCCTCTCCTCAAGGTGTTGCACAACACCTTGTTGACTGACTCCTTAACTTACTGAACAAAAACACACCCTTACACCTCGTTTTAACAGCTCAGCTTGCCTATCACTTTAAACACTCTAGATTAGCTTCCTGGAAAAAAAGCAGTGTAAACGTATCCCTCTATTTTCCCTAGGATTTAATGATCAGCCTCCCTCTGTCTGAAAATAAGTTTCCTGTGAGGAATGACAGGCATTGACCAGGACTGCATCCCTAATGGAACCCTATTCCCTATATAGTGCCCTACTTTTGACAAGGGCTCATAGGGAATCCCATAGGGCTCTGGTCAAAAGTAGTGCACTATGTATTGTAGGCAATAGGGTGCCATTCAGGACGCGGCCATTGACATACTTGTCACCGGACCTGCCACCAGTGCGGCGAGAATTGGCAGCATGATTGAATGGGATTGTCTTTAGCTGTATCCCCTGTGCTCATTAG
>NC_059226.1:20065801-20205801 GCF_020615455.1 Coregonus clupeaformis | reverse complement strand
TTCGCCACCTGGTTATCAGAAGGGGGAAAGGAGAAAATTAATTGTGTGTCGTCTGCGTAGCAATGATAGGAGAGACCATGTGAGGATATGACAGAGCCAAGTGACTTGGTGTATAGAGAGAATAGGAGAGGGCCTAGAACTGAGCCCTGGGGGACACCAGTGGTGAGAGCAGGTGTTGCGTAGACAGATTCTCGCCACGCCACCTGGTAGGAGCGACCTGTCAGGTAGGACACAATCCAAGAGTGAGCAGCTCCGGAGATGCCCAACTCGGAGAGGGTGGAGAGGAGGATCTGATGGTTCACAGTATCAAAGGCAGCGGATAGGTCTAGAAGGATGAGAGCAGAGGAGAGAGAGTTAGCTTTAGCAGTGCGGAGAGCCTCCGTGACACAGAGAAGAGCAGTCTCAGTTGAATGACCAGTCTTGAAACCTGACTGGTTTGGATCAAGAAGGTAATTCTGAGAGAGATAGCAGGAGAGTTGGCTAGAGACGGCATGCTCAAGAGTTTTGGAGAGAAAAGAAAGAAGGCATACTGGTCTGTAGTTGTTGACATCGGAGGGATCGAGTGTAGGTTTGTTGAGGAGGGGTGCAACTCTCGCTCTCTTGAAGACGGAAGGGACATGGCCAGCGGTCAAGGATTAGTTGATGAGCTAGGTGAGGTAAGGGAGAAGGTCTCCGGAAATGGTCTGGAGAAGAGAGGAGGGGATAGGGTCAAGCGGGCAGGTTGTTGGGCGGCCGGCGGCCGGCCGTCACAAGTCACAAGATTTCATCTGGAGAGAGAGGAGAGAAAGAAGTCAAAGCACAGGGTAGGGCAGTGTGAGCAGGACCAGCGGTGTCATTTGACTTAATAAATGAGGATCGGATGTCGTCAACCTTCTTTTCAAAATGGTTGACGAAGTCATCCACAGAGAGGGAGAAGGGAGGGGGAGGAGGAGGAGGATTCAGCAGGGAGGAGAAGGTGGCAAAGAGCTTCCTAGGGTTAGAGGCAGAGGCTTGAAATTTAGAGTGGTAGAAAGTGGCTTTAGCAGCGGAAACAGAGGAAGAGAATGTAGAGAGGAGGGAGTGAAAAGATGACAGGTCCGCAGGGAGTCTAGTTTTCCTCCATTTCCGCACGGCTGCCCGGAAATAGTTAAAGTACAAAAGGGAAAATAAATAAACATAAATATGGGTTGTATTTACAATGGGGTTTGTTCTTCACTGGTTGCCCTTTTCATGTGGCAACAGGTCACAGGTCCTCTGTAGCTAAATTGGTAGAGCATGGCGCTTGTAACACCAGGGTAGTGGGTTTGATCCCCGTGACCACCCATATGTAAAAATGTATGCACACATGACTGTAAGTCGCTTTGGATAAAAGCGTCTGCTAAATGGCATATTATTATTATTACAAATATTGCTGCTGTGATGGCACACTGTGGTATTTCACCAAATAGACATGGGAGTTTATCAAAATTGGGTTTGTTTACAAATTCTTTCTGGATCTGTGTAATCTGAGGGAAATATGTGTCATACATTTGGCAGGAGGTTAGGAAGTGCAGCTCAGTTTCCACCTCATTTTGTGGGCAGTGTGCACATAGCCTGTCTTCTCTTGAGAGCCAGGTCTGCCTATGGCGGCCTTTCTCAATAGCAAGGCTATGCTCACTGAGTCTGTACATAGTCAAAGCTTTCCTTAAGTTTGGGTCAGTCACAGTGGTCAGGTATTCTAGTTCATTCTTTCCAATGTGTCAAGTAATTATCTTTTTTTTTTCTTCATGATTTGGTTGGGTCTAACTGTGTTGCTGTCCTGGGGCTCTGTGTTGCTGTCCTGGGGCTCTGTGTTGCTGTCCTGGGGCTCTGTGGTTATTGTCCTGGGGCTCTGTGTTTATGAACACACTATGAGCTTGCTTAGGGGACTCTTCTCCAGGTTCATCTCTCTGTAGGTGATGGCTTTGTTATGGAAGGTTTGGGAATCGCTTCCTTTTAAGTGGTTGTAGAATTCAACAGCTCTTTTCTGTTTTTTGATCATTAGCGGGTATCGGCCTAATTCTGCTGCTTTGCATGCATTATTTGGTGTTTTATGTTGTACACCATAGGATATTTTAGCATGTGTCGTTTTTTGTGTGTTCTAGGTGGAATTTGTATTCGTGGTCCTGGCAACTGGACCTTCTTTGGAACACCATTCTTTTTGTCTTACTGAGATTTACTGTCAGGGCCCAGGTCTTTCTTTCTCTTTCTCTCGCTCCCTCTCTCTCTTTTTTTTCTCTCTCTCTCTCTCTCTCTCTCTCTCTCTCTCTCTCTCTCTCTCTCTCTCTCTCTCTCTCTTTCTCTCTCTCTCTCTCTCTCTTTCTCTCTCTCTCTCTCTCTCTCTGGCTCTCTCTCTCTTGCTCTCTCTCTCTCTCTCTTTTTCTCTCTCTCTCTCTCTCTCTTTCTCTCTCTCTCTCTCTCTCTCTCTCTCTCTCTCTCTCTCTCTCTCTCTCTCTCTCTCTCTCTCTCTCTCTCTCTCTCTCTCTCTCTCTCTCTTTCTCTCTCTCTCTCTCTCTGGCTCTCTCTCTCTTGCTCTCTCTCTCTCGCTCTTTCTCTCTCTCAGTGTCTCACTCTCTCTTTACCTGTCTCTCCCGCTCTTTACCTGTCTCTCCCGTTCTCTCTCTCTCTCTCTCTCTCTCTCTCTCTCTCTCTCTCTCTCTCTCTCTCTCTCTCTCTCTCTCTCTCTTTCTCTCTCTCTCTCTCTCTCTTTCTCTCTCTCTCTCTCTCTCTCTGGCTCTCTCTCTCTTGCTCTCTCTCTCTCTCTCTTTTCTCTCTCTCTCTCTCTCTCTCTCTCTCTCTCTCTCTCTCTCTCTCTCTCTCTCTCTCTCTCTCTCTCTCTCTCTCTCTCTCTCTCTCTCTCTCTCTCTCTCTCTCTCTCTCTCTCTCTCTGGCTCTCTCTCTCTTGCTCTCTCTCTCTCGCTCTTTCTCTCTCTCAGTGTCTCACTCTCTCTCTTTACCTGTCTCTCCCGCTCTTTACCTGTCTCTCCCGTTCTCTCTCTCTCTCTCTCTCTCTCTCTCTCTCTCTCTCTCTCTCTCTCTCTCTCTCTCTCTCTCTCTCTCTCTCTCTCTCTCTCTCTCTCTCTCTCTCTCTCTCTCTCTCTCTCTCTCTCTCTCTCTCTCTCTCTATCTCTCTCTCCATGTCTCTTTACCTGTCTCACTCTCTGCACCCTGACGCCTAGCTAGGTCTACCTACATGTGTGTTTGGAAGTTTGGAAACCTTTCTCTCTTGCTCAGACAGACAAACGGGTGGTTTGAAGTTGATGGTTTGTTAGTGTATGTTTGGGAGCGGTCCGTGCGCCTGTATATTGTTGTATGTAAATGAGGCGGCGAGCTGGTGTCGGGCCGACCGGGCCATGGGCCTGACGTTACCCAGACTCCTCTCTTCTGTGTGTACCCCTGATGAGGTCATTTATAACACACACAGAGCCCACAGACATGTGATGGAGTGAGAGAGAGAAGGTGGGGCATATTGTAAAGCTCAGTTGTAGCTACAGTATAAGCTTTACCTGACTGGTAGTCCGTCAGTTTCAACGATGCATGATGACTAATGCTCGGTTGCTTCATGATTCCAATGTGAGTTCTTCTGTGGCTCAGAGGTTCATGTCTTGATGGGCAGACTCGAGAGCATGTATGACAAACAAACACATCAGCTGACATTACTAAATATGCACCGGGTCTGCACCATAATGCAACTCTCGTTAGGTTGTAAATATGAACAGCCTTACCAGGTAAAATGGGAAACAATTTAAAGCATTGCCTCAGTTCCTGTTGTGAAATATTTCCCAGGTAATCTTAAAGTCATCATACCCGTGGGACCAACTGTCTGAAGATCCTGGATTAGGACACGTAGAGACTAATACAGGCCGCTAGGTTCAGGTTGGATTTACAGGAGGACGGGTGCGTTAACTCAACTTACTGGAAGGTGTGTGTGTGTGCACGTACCTGCCTGTGCATTTGTGTGTGTGTGTGTGTGTGGGGGTGGCTTTCAACAGGGAGGTCAAGTGAGGGAACCAACTTGTTTTTTTCTCTCTCTCTCTCTTATAGGGGGTAGGTAAGTAGGGAGGAAGGGAGGTAGAACACAGCTTGGCACATGTTCCAGACCATTACATCAAAGTGTTGTGTGTTTGTTAAAGAGCCTTATATTAGCAGACAAAGTGAGGAAATGTGGGAGGTGTGTTAATGTGGAGCCTCATAACCTTACCTCCTCTCTACAGACTCAACACACGTCTGACTGGGTTGATGCTATAACACTCTCAGGCCCTGCGTGTGTGTGTGTGCGTGTGTGTGTGTGTGTGTGTGTGTGCTCTGTATACTATAACACTCACAGAACCCTTTCCTCTCCCTCTACAACTCTTTCCCAGGTCATTTGCTGTAAATGAAAGTGTGTTCTCAGTCAACTTACCTTGTAAAATAAGAGTTAAACAAGAAAGGCCCTCAGTTCTGTGGGTGTGGTCTTGCCTTCCTGGTCAGTGATTTGAATCATGTTTAAGACATTGGTCAGATTTAAATCATCGGTGGACTAGAGTATATGCCCAAAGTAGGACGCCTATATCCTACTCTAAAAGGTATAGGCCATACATCATTATGTGGTATGATAGTTGACTATGTATAGGCTGACCTTGCTGTATATTTGCTCAGGCCTTTTGTCATGCGCCTGACACTGGATATTGGCACTTTTGTTGTTTTCTTCAAGCCAGTTTCACTGTATGTGTTCTGAGAATGGCTGTTTGGCTGTTGCTGCTCCTGTTGGTACAGTAAGCCAGCCAGCCACCTCACCTACCTTGGCACCAGTCACATCAGTGTGCTGTGTGCTGTCTCAAGCATGTGTCTACATGGTAAGCCCCCTTTGAATAAAGACTTGTGTTGAGTAAGCAGCGAGCCACGTAGAATGACAAAGGACAGCAAACAAAGTCAAACACCACTGTGACTTTTGCTCTTTTCAAAAGCCCCTGTTGAATAGGTTGAATGGTTCGGCCCGGAGCTCTCCATTGTTCCCTGATTAACTCTTCCGGAAGTTTCTGTTTGTAGTTTGTTCAGGCGTTGTACAGGCGTCCTTTAAAACCAGCAGGTTGAGGTCTTAAGGAGGTTTGCGCATCGATTTGTCACACTGACAAGGGCTTTGAAAGGTTGTGTGTGTGTGTGTGTATGTTTGTGTGTGTGTGTGTGTGTGTGTAGCAGGCTTCAGCTCAGGTGTGTAACGTCAGGTCATGCTTGTTCAGTGCTCTTAGTCTTGTGCGCTCAGTCACCCGTGCACACACCTTCGCTCCTGCGTTTGGCAAACCTGAGTCACACCTGAGTCACACCTGAGTCAAACTTGAGTCAAACTTGAGTCAAACCTGACTCCAACCTGACTCAAACCTGACTCAAAGCTGACTCAAACCTGACTCAAACCTGAGTCAAGCAAACATAGCTACACCTAAGAAAAGTCTAGAGCAGTCTAAATTAATGTAAATATTGTATATTTCCTTAATTGAACCAGGATCCAATCTACCTCAATACATTGTGGTTTCTAGTGGTGTGTTCCTTACTTTGGCTAAAATGGGAAGTTTTACTTCTCAGATCCTGTTTGTGTGGCTGCTGACTGGATGGCTTCTCTTCTGACTGACTTCCCACATTGCCTATGTACCTACCTACTGCACAGCTCTCTATCCCACAGACCAGGCCAGTGTTCATTAGGCACAAAACACATGAAAACAGATTGAAATGAGGAGGTAATACCTAAACAACTTCCGTTGCAACAATTTTTGCTACAGCGTGCCCTATTGAACATGACCCAGGACTGAGAGATACAGACTGACAGATACAGACCGACAGATACAGACTGACCGATACAGACTGACCGATACAGACTGACAGATACAGACTGACAGATACAGACTGACAGATATAGACTGGCAGATACAGACTGGCAGATACAGACTGGCAGATACAGACTGGCAGATACAGACTGACAGATACAGAATGGCATATACAGACTGACAGATACAGACTGACAGATACAGAATGGCAGATACAGACTGACAGATACAGACTGACAGATACAGACTGACAGATACAGACTGGCAGATACAGACTGGCAGATACAGACTGACAGATACAGACCGACAGATACAGACCGACAGATACAGACTGACCGATACAGACTGACAGATACAGACTGACCGATACAGACTGACCGATACAGACCGACAGATATAGATTGGCAGATACAGACTGGCAGATACAGACTGACAGATACAGACCGACAGATACAGACCGACAGATACAGACCGACAGATACAGACTGACCGATACAGATTGACCGATACAGACTGACAGATACAGACTGGCAGATACAGACTGACAGATACAGACTGACAGATACAGACTGACAGATACAGACTGGCAGATACAGACTGACAGATACAGACTGGCAGATACAGACCTAATTAACCAAACTCTTAATTTAGGATTCTCCTCCCCTATGCTCTAGGTCATTCTTGCCAATATTGTATTGTTTGTTTATTGATCATGCATTTCCAGGTCTAGTATGACTGTGATGTGGATATTCATACCAACTTGAATTTGAGCTTTGACACTTGAACTACTGTGACGTCCCAGCAGTCTATTGGACCGGCATTCCCTGTACCAGCCTACCTACTGTACTGTAGAACATCTGTAAAAAAAAATAAAGGTGTAAAATTGCCTTGATATAAGTGCATGGAGACTTTTCTATTATTTGTTTATTGAAATCTACCACACGCCCGGCAAAGTAGCTAAAATGCAGGAAGATGAGAGATCATGTGGTAGATTTCTCCAGTAGCTACTGTACTGTGGCTTCCACGTAGGCCTACCGGAGCAGCCTGCCCTGTCCTCCAGCAGCATAGCTACAGCACATGTACTGTATTATAGCTAGTGTGTAGAATTAAACTGATCTAACAGTTAGGACTGTACTCTACTGTACTCTACTGTACTGTGCTGTACTGTGCTGTACTGTGCCGTACTCTACTGTACTGTGCTGTACTGTGCTGTACTGTGCCGTACTGTGCTGTGCTGTGCTGTACTCTACTGTGCTGTTCTGTACAGTGCTGTGCTGTACTATACTGTGCTGTGCTGTGCTGTACTTTATTGTATTGTATTGTGCTGTACTGTACTGTGCTGTGCTGTGCTGTGCTGTGCTCTACTCTGCTGTATCTTTCAGTAGGCCTATGGGAGCGGCCTGCCCTTTCTAGCCAGTCTGCCCTGCAGCTGCCAGTCTGGCTCTGAGTCCTGCTTCACTCTGCAGGAATGGAGAATAATAACAAAGGAAATCAATTAAATAACACTAAAGCATTTTGCGGTTGTGGAGAGAGAAAAAAGTGAGACATACCTTGAGAGAGGAAGGGACTGAGGCTTCAGGATATGAATAGGAGTTTGTGATAATGAGTGTGTGTGTCTGTGTGTGTGTAAAGGAGCAGGCTGGGAACGGTGTGATTGGCCCTCCAGGTGTGTGCCGATGGCTGTGGAGACTTGCGGGGGCTCTCTGCGGAAGTGGCTACGTGACTGGAGTAATGACAGGCTACAGCAGGTGAGGACATGAGTGTGTGTGTTCGCCTGTGGGCCTGTGTTGCTCCGGCCCCCGTCAGCACAGACACACACAGAACCACATTGCTCCTGTAAGTCGCTCTGGATAAGAGCGTCTACTAAAATGTATTATTTGCAATGGAAAACGAAGTTGAAGAAGTCGCTCCCTGTTTCAGTCTGTTTAGTGCCTAATGAACATGACCCAAGGGCCTGTTCAGGACACTGCAACGTTACAGAGCAGCTCACATAGTGTAGAAGAGATGTGATTGTCTGTCAGGTAATAGGAGTCCTGCTAGCTCTATGCGTTACATGCCCGTCTTCAACGTTGTGAACGTTTCACCCTACTGAGCAGTCAAGTTCAGAAGTTACAACGAACTTGCCTTGAGATGGTCAAGTGTGACATGTCCCTCAAGTTGATCGTCAGCATTACAACTTTAGGTTGAGTAGCTTGAGGAAGTCTTACATTCAAGTTTGATATCTTTGTGATTCAAAGATGCCGATGTGTCAATTCCTGTATACTTATGTTCTAATGATATGCTAGTTACACTGAATGTGTACAAATCAAATCAAATCAAATTGTATTGGCCACATGCGCCGAATACAACAGGTGCAGACATTACAGTGAAATGCTTACTTACAGCCCTTAACCAACAGTGCATTTATTTTGGACCTAGACTTGGCACTCCGGTACCGCTTGCCGTGCGGTAGCAGAGAGAACAGTCTATGACTAGGGTGGCTGGAGTATTTGACAATTTTGAGGGCTTTCCTCTGACACCGCCTGGTATAGAGGTCCTGGATGGCAGGAAGCTTAGCCCCAGTGATGTACTGGGCCGTACGCACTACCCTCTGTAGTGCCTTGCGGTCGGAGGCCAAGCAGTTGCCATACCAGGCGGTGATGCAACCAGTCAGGATGCTCTCGATGGTGCAGCTGTATAATTTTTTGAGGATCTGAGGACCCATGCCAAATCTTTTCAGTCTCCTGAGGGGGAATAGGCTTTGTCGTGCCCTCTTCGCGACTGTCTTGGTGTGTTTGGACCATGATAGTTCGTTGGTGATGTGGACACCAAGGAACTTGAAGCTCTCAACCTGTTCCACTACAGCCCCGTCGATGAGAATGGGGGCGTGCTCAGTCCTCTTTTTTTTCCTGTAGTCCACAATCATCTCCTTTGTCTTGGTCACGTTGAGGGAGAGGTTGTTGTCCTGGCACCACACGGCCAGGTCTCTGACCTCCTCCCTATAGGCTGTCTCATCGTTGTCGGTGATCAGGCCTACCACTGTTGTGTCGTCGGCAAACTCAATGATGGTGTTGGAGTCGTGCCTGGCCATGCAGTCATGGGTGAACAGGGAGTACAGGAGGGGACTGAGCACGCACCCCTGAGGGGCCCCCGTGTTGAGGATCAGTGTGGCAGATGTGTTGTTACCTACCCTTACCACTTGGGGGCGGCCCGTCAGGAAGTCCAGGATCCAGTTGCAGAGGGAGGTGTTTAGTCCCAGGATCCTTAGCTTAGTGATGAGCTTTGAGGGCACTATGGTGTTGAATGCTGAGCTGTAGTCAATGAATAGCATTCTCACGTAGGTGTTCCTCTTGTCCAGGTGGGAAAGGGCAGTGTGGAGTGCAATAGAGATTGCATCATCTGTGGATCTGTTGGGGCGGTATGCAAATTGGAGTGGGTCTAGGGTCTCTGGGATAATGCTGTTGATGTGAGCCATGACCAGCCTTTCAAAGCACTTCATGGCTACAGACGTCAGTGCTACGGGTCGGTAGTCATTTAGGCAGGTTATCTTAGAGTCCTTGGGCACGGGGACTATGGTGGTCTGCTTGAAACATGTTGGTATTACAGACTCAGTCAGGGACATGTTGAAAATGTCAGTGAAGACACTTGCCAGTTGGTAAGCACATGCTTGGAGTACACGTCCTGGTAATCCGTCTGGCCCTGCGGCCTTGTGAATGTTGACCTGCTTAAAAGTCTTACTCACATCGGCTACGGAGAGCGTGATCACATAGTCATCCGGAACAGCTGGTGCTCTCATGCATGCTTCAGTGTTGCTTGCCTCGAAGCGAGCATAGAAGTGGTTTAGCTCGTCTGGAAGTCTTGTGTCACTGGGCAGCTCGCGGCTGTGCTTCCCTTTGTAGTCTGTAATAGTTTTCAAGCCCTGCCACATCCGACGAGCGTCAGTGCCAGTGTAGTATGATTCAATCTTAGTCCTGTATTGACTCTTTGCCTGTTTGATGGTTCGTCGGAGGGCATAGCGGGATTTCTTATAAGCGTCCGGGTTAGAGTCCCGCTCCTTGAAAGCGGCAGCTCTACCCTTTAGCTCAGTGCGGATGTTTCCTGTAAGCCATGGCTTCTGGTTGGGGTATGTACGTACGGTCACTGTGGGGACGACATCATCGATGCACTTATTGATGAAGCCAGTGACTGATGTGGTGTACTCCTCAATGCTATCTGAAGAATCCCGGAACATGTTCCAGTCTGTGCTAGCAAAACAGTCCTGTAGCTTAGTATCTGCGTCATCTGACCACTTTTTTATTAACCGAGTCACTGGTGCTTCCTGCTTTAGTTTTTGCTTATAAGCAGGAATCAGGAGGATAGAGTTATGGTCAGATTTGCCAAATGGAGGGCGAGGGAGAGCTTTGTATGCGTCTCTGTGTGTGGAGTAAAGGTGGTCTAGAGTTTTTTTTCCTCTGGTTGCACATTTAACATGCTGGTAGAAATTAGGTAGAACGGATTTAAGTTTCCCTGCATTAAAGTCCCCGGCCACTAGGAGCGCTGCATCTGGATGAGCGTTTTCCTGTTGATTTATGGCCTTATACAGCTCATTCAGTGCAATCTTAATGCCAGCATTGGTTTGTGGTGGTAAATAGACAGCTATGAAAAATATAGATGAAAACTCTCTTGGTAAATAGTGTGGTCTACACTAATCCCCTGTATGATGAAGAGCGTATACTTAGCATATTACAGTACTATTTGAAGAGCACAATGATTTGTAGACACAGACAGACAGAGAGACAGACAGACAGGACACACGCACACACACACACACACACCGACAATGGTTACTGTACAACAATGCACATTATTGTTGTGGCATCCCAGGAGGCTTCAAAGCTTCAATCACAGGGAAGGAGAACTGTGCATGTGGTCAGCGGGTACTCTCCTTGACACAATACAGGTCTGAGGAGAGCACTTCTCCAGCGGTGGGGGTTCAACAGTGGGCTCACCACGCCGGCCGCATCCGCCCACCCTGTTTCCCCATTTCCCTGTTCCTGAGGTGCTCAGAACCACAGTGAATACAGACACACCATTGTCTTCTCTCCCATATAGGACACAGTTGAGACGTATCAGACCCAATTATGTCTAGCTGTGGTGTGTGTGTGTGTGTGTGTGTGTGTTTGCATGTGTGTGTGTGTGTGTGTGTGTGTTTGCATGTGTGTGTGTGTGTGTGTGTGTGTGTGTTTGCATGTGTGTGTGTGTGTGTTTGCATGTGTGTGTGTGTGTGTGTGTGTGTGTGCTATTACTCTCCCCTCACCATCCACTACCAATTAGCTACGTCTACAGACACTTGTTAGGAGGCAAAAAAATCTAATTGCTAACTTTAATGTTAAATCAAGTATGAAAGGCCCTACCATGCCATCCTCAGTGCTACCAGTCATGTGAACCATCCACAGGTGGGTCATCCCATAGACTGTGGCCAGTACACTGGGCCATCCACAGGTGGGTCATCCCATAGACTGTGGCCAGTACACTGGGCCATGTCCTGCCGGGCTACAGCTCAGTAGCTTTTGTCACAGAGGATCAGACAACATTGTCATGTGCTTTTTGAGTCCTCATGAGATTAAATATATTTTTTAAATTCTCAATTAGGCTCCAATGTCGCTATGTGTTCAAAGGAGAGGAGAGTTGTGTTTTGTTCCCCTGTTGTTTGGGAGCTCAGGGATCTTAGGGAAAGTTGAAAGCCATCCCTCTGCTGAGAAGAGCAGCTGAACCTCTGGACTACACTGTCATCGTCTGTCCTACAGTACAAAGTGGCCACCGCCCCTCCCTGTTTCACTAGATCTCCCACAATGCAACACCGGGCCTATACGTCTCTCAGTAGGAATCGTTATGATTCAGAGGGTATTAAAATGTCTGGAGATGTATCAAAGCTCAAAGCGTCATTCCTCTCCGGTCTTGTTGTCATAGCTTTTTTGTCTTCTGTTCATTGTTGTTTTTCGATTATACAGAGAGACACTCAGACACTCACCACAGTGCCCTACGGTGACACCTACGCTTATAGTTGTGATTTTTTTTTCTTGGCCTCAGAACAGTGCTTTAGTTAGGATGCATTCCTGATTATTGACACACTCCAGTGGAGGGGTGGATTAGAGAGAAGCTCCATGCTGTATGGCCTTCTGGTTCTTCTCCTCAGCTCGTGAGCAACACATGGGGGGTCGTCTCCATGACAACGGGGCACCACAACCACAACAAAACAATGGTTTCGCCACCAACCAGTTTGACAGAGATTTAGTTGGTGGCGCTCCTTGAGAGGCTGAGTGAGGAGGTTTAAGAATTAGGAAAAAATTGGTTGTCTGAATTAGCTCAAAATACAACTTTATATGATGCATAATCTCCATGATTAGTTGTCCTCTTTCTACTCTAAACAGATACCTTTCACTCCCTCAACCGCCAACGGATTGAGTTCTACCCCAATAGTGCTTGACAATAGGAGATGCTAATGTAACCAACTGGGGCCCGAACCTGGGTCTCCTGCTCACCACAATAATCTGTAGCCCACTGAGCTGAAGCCTAGGCATTAACTCAGGGAAGCTAACGCAAGTCTTCACATCTCATCCAAGGTAACTCATCACGTAAGTGTGGTTCACTGAACCACTCCCATTACACTATCAATCAATGAATCCAATATCTTTATAAAGCCCCTTTTAGCATACAGCAGCAGTTGTCACCAAGTGCTTGTACAGAGTGCAACACTAGTTTACTGTCTCTGGGTTGAGGAGTATTAGTCCTTCCCAGTCCCCATTCTGACTGGCCTAATTACCTGCTAGTTTACTGTCTCTGGGTTGAGGAGTATTAGTCCTTCCCAGTCCCCATTCTGACTGGCCTAATTACCTGCTAGTTTATTGTCTCTGGGTTGAGGAGTATTAGTCCTTCCCAGTTCCCATTCTGACTGGCCTAATTACCTGCTAGTTTACTGTCTCTGGGTTGAGGAGTATTAGTCCTTCCCAGTCCCCATTCTGACTGGCCTAATTACCTACTAGTTTACTGTCTCTGGGTTGAGGAGTATTAGTCCTTCCCAGTCCCCATTCTGACTGGCCTAATTACCTGCTAGTTTACTGTCTCTGGGTTGAGGAGTATTAGTCCTTCCCAGTTCCCATTCTGACTGGCCTAATTACCTGCTAGTTTACTGTCTCTGGGTTGAGGAGTATTAGTCCTTCCCAGTCCCCATTCTGACTGGCCTAATTACCTCCTAGTTTACTGTCTCTGGGTTGAGGAGTATTAGTCCTTCCCAGTCCCCATTCTGACTGGCCTAATTACCTGCTAGTTTACTGTCTCTGGGTTGAGGAGTATTAGTCCTTCCCAGTCCCCATTCTGACTGGCCTAATTACCTGCTAGTTTACTGTCTCTGGGTTGAGGAGTATTAGTCCTTCCCAGTCCCCATTCTGACTGGCCTAATTACCTGCTAGTTTACTGTCTCTGGGTTGAGGAGTATTAGTCCCTCCCAGTCCCCATTCTGACTGGCCTAATTACCTGCTAGTTTACTGTCTCTGGGTTGAGGAGTATTAGTCCCTCCCAGTCCCCATTCTGACTGGCCTGATTACCTGCATCCGGCCTGCCACATGTGACCCACTGTGGGTGGCTAAGATGACCAGATAGCTGGGACTGAAGCAGCATTGTTAAGGAGAGGTGGGCTGACAGAGGAAAACGCTGAGCTTCTCCTGACCTATCAGACAGGAGACCACAAGTTACATTTTGGTCAACCCGGAACGGCCGCCACTGACATCATATCCCACTGGGGACTAACCCACCACCTTTAGAGTTTTGATATCTTTACCCTTATTAGTTACCCTACTCAGGGGCATCATGCACCTCAACATCTGAGGGGGAGCAAAGTACGTGAGGGTGGCTAGGAGTGGTCCAGAGAAGGCATTTTTCCTGCTATCTAAAGCCATAATAATTATGCTAAATTCTATGTCAAAACATGTTTATTTTTCTCCATATCTAAACATACCTCTTGAGCTGTCTGTATCCTCCTGACTGGTGGTTCTTTTTTTTAAAGAAATTAAATGCGCTGGGTAAAAGATTAAAAGGAATGTGAGTCTTATTCAGTACATTTAGTAATTGCTTGCTTTTCTAAAGTCTACCAACCTTACCAGCAGACATGCCAGCTAAGATAGTTAGACAAGCTAGCTACTCTAACTTAATTGATCGCCTGAAATGGCTTCTTGGTAGCTAGTTATGAGATTGGGAACCTATCTGGGCTAGCTAAAGCCAACTTCATAAAGTTGCTAGGTGGCTAGTAGTATTACAGATAAAAAAATTAATACAAATGTAATGAAACATTTGCCCCTGTGCCCCCTATGGGCATGACACCTCTAACCCTACTTCTACTACCAATGCTGCTCAGCTGGTCTCCATCCTCCTCCTCCTCATGCTTGTCATCTTTCTACTGTTGCTCCTCCTCTTCTTCCTCCTCCTCCTCCTCCTCCTCCCTTCTTCCTCACGCTGGCCAGTTTCTAGGTCAAAAGGGATGCAGAGTAGATAGAAGGAGCAGAGAGAGAAGAGAGAGAAAGCAAACATGCTGGGGTGAAAGTGTTACTGTGGGCCTTGTCAGACGAACTGGGCCCGCCTCTTTAGGCTGTTGCTTCAGTCGTCACATTCAATATGGAGGATTCTGACTGTAAACATCTTTATGTACGCATGTACATCATCATAATCATAAACAATGCTCTCTGAAATGTTTGAACAGTGATGCTACGAATATGTCACCTCTCTTGCGTTTATCGCCAACCACCAATCATTTTCTAATCAGGATCAGCTTGATCCCACCTCGCCACCATTTTTGGAGTGATGGTTAGAGGTTTCAGTGGGTTTTATTACATGACATTCATTATATTTGTTCCTGAAGTAAGCTGGATGTCGGCGTCATATTTCTGTCGGGAAACACCCCTGTTTTGATTGACTGCTCCAAATATCAAGTGCGGTTGCAACAACAACATACAGTGGGGAAAAAAAGTATTTAGTCAGTCACCAATTGTGCAAGTTCTCCCACTTAAAAAGATGAGAGAGGCCTGTAATTTTCATCATAGGTACACGTCAATTATGACAGACAAAATGAGAAAAAAAAATCAAGAAAATCACATTGTAGGATTTTTTTATGAATTTATTTGCAAATTATGGTGGAAAATAAGTAATTGGTCAATAACAAAAGTGTCTCAATACTTTGTTATATACCCTTTGTTGGCAATGACACAGGTCAAACGATTTCTGTAAGTCTTCACAAGGTTTTCACACACTGTTGCTGGTATTTTGGCCCATTCCTCCATGCAGATCTCCTCTAGAGCAGTGATGTTTTGGGGATGTCGCTGGGCAACACGGACTTTCAACTCCCTCCAAAGATTTTCTATGGGGTTGAGATCTGGAGACTGGCTAGGCCACTCCAGGACCTTGAAATGCTTCTTACGAAGTCACTCCTTTGTTGCCCGGGCGGTGTGTTTGGGATCATTGTCATGCTGAAAGACCCAGCCACGTTTCATCTTCAATGCCCTTGCTGAAGGAAGGAGGTTTTCACTCAAAATCTCACGATATATGGCCCCATTCATTCTTTCCTTTACACGGATCAGTCGTCCTGGTCCCTTTGCAGAAAAACAGCCCCAAAGCATGATGTTTCCACTCCCATGCTTCACAGTAGGTATGGTGTTCTTTGGATGCAACTCAGCATTCTTTGTCCTCCAAACACGACGAGTTGAGTTTTTACCAAAAAGTTATATTTTGGTTTCATCTGACCATATGACATTCTCCCCAATCCTCTTCTGGATCATCCAAATGCACTCTAGCAAACTTCAGACGGGCCTGGACATGTACTGGCTTAAGCAGGGGGGACACGTCTTGCACTGCAGGATTTGAGTCCCTGGCGGCGTAGTGTGTTACTGATGGTAGGCTTTGTTACTTTGGTCCCAGCTCTCTGCAGGTCATTCACTAGGTCCCCCTGTGTGGTTCTGGGATTTTTGCTCACCGTTCTTGTGATCATTTTGACCCCACGGGGTGAGATCTTGCGTGGAGCCCCAGATCGAGGGAGATTATCAGTGGTCTTGTTTGTCTTCCATTTCCTAATAATTGCTCTCACAGTTGATTTCTTCAAAGCAAGCTGCTTACCTATTGCAGATTCAGTCTTCCCAGCCTGGTGCAGGTCTACAATTTTGTTTCTGGTGTCCTTTGACAGCTCTTTGGTCTTGGCCATAGTGGAGTTTGGAGTGTGACTGTTTGAGGTTGTGGACAGGTGTCTTTTATACTGATAACAAGTTCAAACAGGTGCCATTAATACAGGTAACGAGTGGAGGACAGAGGAGCCTCTTAAATAAGAAGTTACAGGTCTGTGAGAGCCAGAAATCTTGCTTGTTTGTAGGTGACCAAATACTTATTTTCCACCATAATTTGCAAATAAATTCATTAAAAATCCTACAATGTGATTTTCTGGATTTTCTTTTCTCAATTTGTCTGTCATAGTTGACGTGTACCTATGATGAAAATGACAGGCCTCTCTCATCTTTTTAAGTGGGAGAACTTGCACAATTGGTGGCTGACTAAATACTTTTTTTCCCCACTGTATCATCATATAGCCACTCTGAGAGGAGTTTATGGTAATTGATTAAGTGTAGTATTAGTGTGACCTTTTGTGTGTCATGTATGATAGCTTGGGACACAGGATAGGGGCAACTTTTGAGAACTACATTACTGCATTTAGGCCTACATTACTCCATCATGTTTCATGATTTTAAAGTTTGTCACACACAAAGTGTCTGAAATGCAAGGTTCAAGATCATCTAGAGAGCCAATTTAAAGGTGAGCTTTACACAGAACAATTCAGTTGGTTTGGGCATTTGATTTCAATAGGGGGTCACGTGTTTTTCACGGGACCTCCTTTTTTTCATGGGACCGCCACATTTCTTATACTGTAGAAATGTGTTACTTTTTTATGTGGCATGTACACAACCAGTTTTCATCTGATTGCCAAACAAAAAGTAGGTTACCTTTGCGCGTTCGTCCAAAATAATCCCAGCATCTGAACAGTGCACTGTGTACCCGCCAACTTTCCTTAAATTCCGGTGGTGTATTGCTATTTAGTTTTTTTAATTGTCATAATTTCTCAATTATAATTTCTGTCGATATCCTATTGAATATCATTGTAGAATAGGCCTATGCATAAAATGCATCCTCCAATTGCAACATCTGCTTATGCCCACACATATTGTCTCAAGAACATTTTCTATTTTTAATACCCTCAATCACCAAGTTATGGCATACCTCATTTCACAACAGGCCATCATCACTGTCAATTGTGAATGATAATTCTTCACATTTTACTGGTGAAACATCCAAACTGCATCTGCATGCCAATCATTTGATCTCAATCATTTTCATGGGAATATGCATTTAGATCTTCTTGAAATACTGTTTCGTGAACGAATTATAGCAGATGGTGTTAACAAACTATTAGCCTTTCTTGTATTTTGTTTCAATCAACGCATACAGTATATCGTGCCTAGTGGCAGTGCTGTTGAGTTTTGTCGCATTAGGAAAACAATGTGACTATTTAGCTTCAGATAAGAGATGACTGATGATGTATTTTTGGTGTGAGATATTACAGGCCTGCTATGCTACAGTGTATGATATTATATTCAGTTCTGTTATGTCAAATACTAATTCATCATTGTGAGAAATGATAAACTTCTAATTGTAATAATAAGACTAGAGTAGGACTAGAGTAGGACTAGAGTAGGACTAGAGTAGAACTAGAGTAGGACTATTAGGCGAAGGCAACCCGTTGGGTTGTGGTGCTGAAAGGACAGCACCGTAACCAAGTGGTCACATATCATTCTGGGTTCCACTGTGCAAGAAGGGGTCCATGGAGTTTTATGAACATCAAGGCAGACACATGGTGAATTTGGATCCTAGATCTGTAAAGTATGACACTTTCGGAAACAGTTAGTGTCCTTAAGGCATCTCAGAGGTGACTACAGCACTCCAGGAAATCAACTTTATCTGGAACTTAAACCACAATGTTGCTAATGAATGGTGATAACAGTGGCATGTAGGGCAGTCTAGTGTACCCAGTATAACTTGTTGTGGCATTAGTGCTGATAGGACTGCAGTTGGCAGGCAGCTGACAAATGTGTGTGTATGTGGGGGGAAACCCAGTGATGTTCTAATATCGTTGAGTCATTTAAAAATATTAAGTTGGGTGACTGGCCTTATGTTTCCTGGAGTGTATTTCTGAAGTGGCACAAAGCTAAACTATAAGTTGTGGTCTGAACCCTTTGCCTCTAACTGTAAACGTGATCTTTTGATCTAATGTTTGGTGTAGTACCTGATCATCCAAGATTCTGATGATCTTATCTTGTGACTTGTCACCTGACGTCTGGTGTGAGGTGCCGGTTGCGTGCGGAGGTGCCCCTAGCCACCCCTCGCTGCCGCCCCTACCCCAGACCTGTCTGAAAGCGAGAGTGGCAGCAGGCATGATAGGAACAGGGAAGGTGCGGTCGTGTGGGTCTGTTGTGCTCCTGTAGCGACAGCCTTCGGTTCCTCCTTCTAGAACACTGCCCTCAACCCTCCTCCCACCGCCCCTTCTCCTCTGGCCCCCCACCACTTACTCTCCCAGAACCTTGCTGTCTGTCTTCCTGTCTGCTGGAGGCCTATACCTCTTCTTCAGTGTGCGCTTCAGTAACTGGCAAGCCTGAGATAATAGACAACCTCACTAAGAGACCACCTCACTAATAGACAACCTCACTAATAGACAACCTCACTAATAGACAACCTCACTAATAGACAACCTCACTAAGAGACTACCTCACTAATAGACAACCTCACTAATATACAACCTCACTAAGAGACTACCTCACTAATAGACAACCTCACTAATAGACAACCTCACTAAGAGACTACCTCACTAATAGACAACCTCACTGATAGACAACCTCACTAAGAGACTACCTCACTAATAGACAACCTCACTAATAGACAACCTCACTAATAGACAACCTCACTAAGAGACTACCTCACTAAGAGACTACCTCACTAATAGACAACCTCACTGATAGACAACCTCACTAAGAGACTACCTCACTAATAGACAACCTCACTAATAGACAACCTCACTAATAGACAACCTCACTAAGAGACTACCTCACTAATAGACAACCTCACTGATAGACAACCTCACTAAGAGACTACATCACTAATAGACAACCTCACTAATAGACAACCTCACTAATAGACAACCTCACTAAGAGACAACCTCACTAATAGACAACCTCACTAAGAGACTACCTCACAAAGAGACTACCTCACAAAGAGACTACCTCACTAAGAGACTACCTCACTAAGAGACTACCTCACTAAGAGACTACCTCACTAATAGACTACCTCACTAAGAGACTACCTCACTAATAGACATCCTCACTAATTGACAACCTCACTAATAGAAAACCTCACTAATAGAAAACCTCACTAATAGAAAACCTCACTAATAGAAAACCTTGCTCACTCACGTATCTTTCTTCAAAACGTTTTGGTGTTGGATCCTTGTTATTAAAGAGGAATTAAATGGACTGCACACAAAATATAATCTTATTGAAGAGGATCGTTTTTCGAGTGCTAGCCATTCATTCTCTATGAGTGACAGACATGTAAAGTCAAGGCCTTACATTAAAAAAATATGTTTTATTGTCACATACAGATCTCACAAGTGTGTTTTGTGAGAAACAAAAATGTAATTAACAAACCAATCAAAAGAAAGCAGACACATTGACGATGTCATCTGAGAGTGAGAGAGAGCGTGGGCAGCAGGCCTAAAATATACAGTGAGGAAAAAAAGTATTTGTCCCCTGCTGATTTTGTACGTTTGCCCACTGACAAAGACATGATCAGTCTATAATTTTAATGGTAGGTTTATTTGAACAGTGACAGACAGAATAACAACCAAAAAAATCCAGAAAAACGTACAAAAATGTAATAAATTGATTTGCATTTTAATGAGGGAAATAAGTATTTGACCCCTCTGCAAAAACATGACTTAGTACTTGGTGGCAAAACCCTTGTTGGCAATCAGAGGTCAGACGTTTCTTGTAGTTGGCCACCAGGTTTGCACACATCTCAGGAGGGATTTTGTCCCACTCCTCTTTGCAGATCTTCTCCAAGTCATTAAGGTTTCGAGGCTGACGTTTGGCAACTCGAACCTTCAGCTCCCTCCACAGATTTTCTATAGTGGCTAGGCCACTCCAGGACCTTAATGTGCTTCTTCTTGAGCCACTCCTTTGTTGCCTTGGCCGTGTGTTTTGGGTCATTGTCATGCTGGACTACCCATCCACGACCCATTTTCAATGCCCTGGCTGAGGGAAGGAGGTTCTCACCCAAGATTTGATGGTACATGGCCACGTCCATCGTCCCTTTGATGCGGTGAAGTTGTCCTGTCCCCTTAGCAGAAAAACATCCCCAAAGCATAATGTTTCCACCTCCATGTTTGACGGTGGGGATGGTGTTCTTGGGGTCATAGGCAGCATTCCTCCTCCTCCAAACACGGTGAGTTGAGTTGATGCCAAAGAGCTCGATTTTGGTCTCATCTGACCACAACACTTTCACCCAGTTCTCCTCTGAATCATTCAGATGTTCATTGGCAAACTTCAGATGGGCCTGTGTATGTGCTTTCTTGAGCAGGGGGACCTTGCGGGCGCTGCAGGATTTCAGTCCTTCACGGCGTAGTGTGTTACCAATTGTTTTCTTGGTGACTATGGTCCGAGCTGCCTTGAGATCATTGACAAGATCCTCCCGTGTAGTTCTGGGCTGATTCCTCACTGTTCTCATGATCATTGCAACTCCACGAGGTGAGATCTTGCATGGAGCCCCAGGCAGAGAGAGATTGCTTGGCCTCCGACCACAAGGCACTACAGAGGGTAGTGCGTACGGCCCAGTACATCACTGGGGCCAAGCCTCCTGCCATCCAGGACCTCTATACCAGGCGGTGTCAGAGGAAAGCCCTCAAAATTGTCAAAGACTCCAGCCACCCTAGTCATAGACTGTTCTCTCTGCTACCGCACGGCAAGCGGTACCGGAGTGCCAAGTCTAGGTCCAAAATACTTCTCAACAGCTTCTACCCCCAAGCCATAAGACTCCTGAACAGCTAATCATGGCTACCCGGACTATTTGCACTGACCCCCCACCCCATTATTTTACGCTGCTGCTACTCTGTTAATTATTTATGCATAGTCACTTTAACTCTGCCCACATGTACATATTACTTCAACTACCTCAACTAGCCGGTGCCCCCGCACATTGACTCTGCACCGGTACCCCCCCCGTATATATAGCCTCCCTACTGTTATTTTTTTTTACTTCCGCTCTTTTTTTCTTAACACTTTTTTTGTTGTTGTTTTATTTTTACTTTTTCGTTAAAAATAAATGCACTGTTGGTTAAGGGCTTTAAGTAAGCATTTCACTGTAATGTCTGCACCTGTTGTATTCGGCGCATGTGGCCAATAACATTTGATTTGATTTGATTTGATTGACAGTTATTTTGTGTTTCTTCCATTTGCGAATAATCGCACCAACTGTTGTCACCTTCTCACCAAGCTGCTTGGCGATGGTCTTGTAGCCCATTCCAGCCTTGTGTAGGTCTACAATCTTGTCCCTGACATCCTTGGAGAGCTCTTTGGTCTTGGCCATGGTGGAAAGTTTGGAATCTGATTGATTGATTGCTTCTGTGGACAGGTGTCTTTTATACAGTTAACAAGCTGAGAATAGGAGCACTCCCTTTAAGAGTGTTCTCCTAATCTCAGCTCGTTACCTGTATAAAAGACACCTGGGAGCCAGAAATCTTTCTTATTGAGAGGGGGTCAAATGCTTATTTCTTTTTTTGTTGTTATTCTGTCTCTCACTGTTCAAATAGACCTACCATTAAAATTATAGACTGATCATTTCTTTGTCAGTGGGCAAACGTACAAAATCAGCAGGGGATCAAATACTTTTTTCCCTCACTGTAACATAAATCTTAAAGGAAGAATAACTGTGGAATGTTCTCTTCCTGATAGCTGAGATGTCAAGGAGGCAAAACTGTTCTGCGTATTTATATATAGTGCACTACGTTAGACCAGGTCCCATAGGGCTCTGGTCAAAAGTTGTGCACTATATAGGGAATAGGGTGTCATTTGGGACACAGCTCGTGAGGTGAGGGTTGCTGCATTAGCACTGTGAAGTGGAGGAAACCAGACTGAGCTCACAACAAGCTGTTTTGCTTGGCAGCATCTTTTTGTTGACATTGTCAGGTTCTCATGCTTATTAGGTTCCCGTTGACGAGCAGACTCGATGATGGTGTGGCCCTGCACAATTCCATAGACTGGCATTGTGTCATTGTGGAATTATTGTCTACTCGCTTCACTGGCATGCTTATTCTGGACCATGTAGCATGACTCACACTCATAGGGCCTTGCCTGTGAAATAGCTAACACGGGTTGTGGCATTTTGTAACGTGTTAAGGAGCTAGGCCATCCATGCATGTCAGTTGTGATAGTTGTTGCACAGAATCTCAATGGGCATTTTTTCCGTAACAGTGATGTTTTCTGATTCTCATCGGTCACAGGTTGACAGGTTCTGCAATGTTTTACTGGAATCCCATGAGGAAATAGCATTTCTTAGTACCGAGATTTGTTTTTGGTCTTAAATACCAGCTTTGTGCTTTCCTGTTGTGCTGCCACATGATTGGTGTATCTTATGCCTCGTCACCCTGAAGAGGAAGTTGTGTTTTTTCTGCTTGCTCATCCTTGCATGAGAACTTGAATTGAGGTGAGGCCGGCCTCTTCAGAAGCAGAAACTCAACCTATACCATGAAGAGTGCTGTTTCTCTGACCAAGGCCTGACAGTAAAGACAGGACAGAGTGCTGTTTCTCTGACCAAGGCCTGACAGTAAAGACAGGACAGAGTGCTGTTTCTCTGACCAAGGCCTGACAGTAAAGACAGGACAGTGCTGTTTCTCTGACCAATGCCTGACAGTAAAGACAGGACATAGTGCTGTTTCTCTGACCAAGGCCTGACAGTAAAGACAGGACAGTGTGGGAAGTTTCCTGAACTTCCTGACCCCCCTGCATCACTACACCAGATTGACCCAGAACCCTAAACACATGAAAACGTATTTTATTCCTTCCCTGTCGTTGTTTTTGACAAACTCCAGCACTCTTGGAGTGGGAGAGCAGTTAAAAAAAAATGCATACTATAGAGTGACGATCGCTCCTTCTTCACCCCATTATCTCTGGTTCCTCTGGTGTTCTCTGGAATATAATTTGTATCTCTCTCCTTCTTTCTCTCTCTCTCTCTCTCTCTCTCTCTCTCTCGCACCTTTCTAAATCACTTGAAAGCACCGCTGAAGCACTTTTCACCCAGGCAGTCACAAATCTTATGGCATCATTTGGGCCTGCACACACAGAGAGAATCAGCCCCCTTTCTCTGGCTAAAAGATTTGTGAACGGGAGCGACAACAAAAGCTTGGCCCACTGAAGCGCATCTCGACCTCGCCGGGCTGAGTAGAGGGGCCCCCTTTCATGCTTGTTTATATGAGCACCCCCTCTTCTACAACACATACAAATCACATTGGATCGTACCACTGCCTTCTGGGGGGTGTTTCAGAGGCGAGGGTGATAGTGCTTCGCTTTCCTTTCTCTCACCTTACGAAGACTGTGTCAGTCGAAACTGACAGTTGTATTTGTAAAGCTAATAACTTTATTAAAAGATAAAAGACAGACACTTGGTAGTATTAAAAATTGAGCAGCCATCTTAGTTTTTCTGTCTAGTTCTTCTCACCTAGCTTCACCCCACCTGTTTTATCAGCATGTGTTGGATGATACCATCCAGACCAGACATTGTTTCAATGCCAGCCCAGTTCTTCTTGAATAACACACTTAGTTTTTCTGAACGTTGAAATATAACTTTATAGCAAATCAGGCAGTGATAGGAAGCCTAGAAAGTCCATAGGCCTGTCTATTTAAGTTTCCGTTGTCTCTGGCTCGTCAGTCATCAAGGCATAATTCATCAAGACATTTATCGAGAGTGTGTATAACACCTTGGCCGTGGCTGTGTATCGTAAGTCCGTTTTGCAGCACATGAAGCAACACAGCATCAAGCAGTGGTGTAAAGTACTTAAGTAAAAATACTTTAAAGTACTACTTAAGTAGTTTTTGGGGGTACCTGTACTTTACTATTTATATTTTTGACTACTTTTACTTTTACTTCACTACATTCCTAAAGAAAATAATGTACTTTTTACTCCATACATTTTCCCTGACACCCAAAAGTACTCATTACATTTTGAATGCTTAGCAGGACAGGAAAATGGTCCAATTCACTCACTTATCAAGAGAACATCCCTCGTCATCCTTACTGCCTCTGATCTGGCAGACTCACTAAACACATTTGTAATTGATGTCGAAGTGTTGTAGTGTGCCCCTGGCTATCCGTACATTAAAGAAACAAGAAACTTGTGCCGTCTGGTTTTCTTAATATATGGAATGTGAAATTATTTATACTTTTACTTTGACTTTTGATACTTAAGTATATTTAAAACCAAATACTTTTCGATTTTTACTCAAGTAGTGTTTTACTGGGTGACTTTCACTTTTACTTGAGTCATTTTCTATTAAGATATCTTTACTTTTACTCAAGTATGACAATTGGGTACTTTTTCCACCGCTGGCATCAAGGAACCAGTGGTGATTTTGGGGTAGGTAGGGTTTACTAGTGGAGGGGTGATTATGGGGTAGGTAGGGTTTACTAGTGGAGGGCTGATTATGGGGTAGGTAGGGTTTACTAGTCAGGAAGGGCAGGATAAGACAGTGTGTCCCAGGCTGACTGTGTTAGTAGGCATGATGTCAGTATTGTGGAGCTGTGTGTAGACAGACTACTGTGGAAGGGGTGTGTGTAGTGGTGCGTGGAGGGGGAGTAGTGAGGGTATGTGCGTGCGTGTTTGAGTGTGTGTGTGTGTGTGTGTGTGCATGTGCAAACACCAATCCTCACTGAAAGACTGTAAGCTTTAAGACACAGGGTCAAACATGTGAAAAATCCTTGAACAAATTGCAAACTCATTTCCACCCCAAAATCTGAAACATGACATTCTCTTCCTCAAACCCTTTTCCGTTTTGTCTCGTTACCCCCGTGGTGGTTCTGCACGGAATGTTTGATGGACAGGTGGAATGCAGAGCGATTGAGCTTGCAATGTATTTAGTTTTGGCAATCCCTTCTTTGGGCGTTCTTAAGCAAACAGAGTGGTGCTATGTCCTGTTTTTACTGGTTTCACTTGTCACTGTTCAAACTGTCAAACAGACAGGTCCCCCGGAGTACACTGGGCAGAGCAAACAAAAAACATGACTCTAATACTTTACTGCACTGACCTCCAGTTAAGGAAAAGGAACACATATATTGAAACCATGCAATGTGAAGAGACTGAGTTAAAATGGTAACCATCTTTTCATGTAGACAAAATACAATTTGTTCAGGTACAGTACTGGGTTGGTTGTTTAAATGAGGAGGTGAAGCAAAGTGAATGTCTTGACATAGCCTGCTATACTGTCAAACCATTGTGTGGCTGTCACAAGCTACGTGGGCATGGATCTTACTTTAAGAGACATTTACAAATGTGTGGCTACTTTGATTGCTCACCTATCTCATTATGTCATTGTGTTCCTGCATATTCACACAGTACTTTATCATTGTTGTAGCTAGAACAGAAGTAGACAAACAACTGTACTCTGACCAGCAAATATCTATGGACCAACCTGCTAGAGGTCAGAGTCTCACAGTGTTTATCTGACCTTTTCATCTCTTAACATGAGCACATGACATCTTCACATCTTCACACCTTCAGCACCCTCCAATGAACTCTCACTTTCTAATAGATTTGGATTATTGATCATGTCAATGAAAAAACTGAAGAATCTGTGAGGGAAGTCTATGTAGTGGTAAATTTTACTCATTTCGCAGACTCTCTTATCCTGAGCGACTTACAGTAGTGAGTGCATACATTTTCATACTGTTCCCCCGTGGAAATCAAACCCACAACCCTGCCGTTGCAAGCGCTATGCGCTACCAACTGAGCCACACGGAGTAGTAGCAGTATTAGTAGTATTAGTAGTATTAGTAGTAGTAGTAGTAGTAGTAGTAGTAGTAGTAGTAGTAGTAGTAGTAGTAGTAGTAGTAGTATTAGCAGCAGTAGTAGTAGTAGCAGTAATAGTAGTAGTAGTAGTAGTAGTAGTAGTAGTAGTGTCACACCCTGGCTCTGGGACTCTATATGTTGAGCCAGGGTGTGTTCATTCTATGTGTTCATTTTCTATGTTGGGTATTCTAAGTTGTTCTATGTCTATGTTGGCCAGAGTGGCTCCCAATCAGAGGCAACGAGTGTCAGCTGTTGTGGGTTGTCTCTGATTGGGAGCCATATTTAAACTGTATGTTTTCCCTTGGGTGTTGTGGGTTTTTGTTCCTTGTCGGTCTTTGTCACCGTGGACTTCACGAGTCGTTTATTGTTTTGTGTAGTGTGCTTATTATCACTGACGGTAATAAAGTCAATCATGTTCGCTCAACACGCTGCGTATTGGTCTACTCCTTTTCAAGACGATCGTGACAGAAAAACCCACCATACCAGGACCAAGCAGCGTGTCCAGGAACACACGCAGGAGGTGACTCTTGTGGATGTCCTCCTCGGTTGGGGGCAGATTACTGAGGAGGATGCCGTCCGGTACCGGAAGGCGATAAAGGGGGAGACCCAGGCAGGAGAGGAGCAGCGGCGCCAAACGGGTCAACGTCGGATAGGCGAGAGGCAACCCCAAGAAATTTTTAGGGGGGGGCACACGGCATGGGCGACTGGGCAGCAGGAGGCTGCCACAGGGCGAAATGGGAGACGAGGAGAGAAGGCCACCGGGTTACGGGAGCCATTGGCGAGAGGAGGGAAGGAAGTTGTAGAGGCACGGCGAGAGGTACTGAGGTGTATTGCCAGTCCGGTCCGGCCCGTTCCTGATCCCCGTTTAAGGCCAGTGGTGTGTGTTCCCAGTACGGTCCGGCCTGTTCCTGCTCCACGCACCAAGCCTACGGTGTGCGTCGCCAGCCCAGTCCGGCCTGTCCCTGCTCCACGCACCAAGCCTACGGTGTGCGTCGCCAGCCCTGTCCGGCCTGTCCCTGCTCCACGCACCAAGACTACGGTGTGCGTCGACAGCCCAGCCCGGCCTGTCCCTGCTCCACGCACCAAGCCTACGGTGTGTGTCGACAGCCCAGCCCGGCCTGTTCCTGCTCCACGCACCAAGCCTACGGTGTGCGTCGCCAGCCCTGCCCGGCCTGTTCCTGCTCCACGCACCAAGACTACGGTGTGCGTCGACAGCCCAGCCCGGCCTGTCCCTGCTCCACGCACCAAGCCTACAGTGTGCGTCGACAGCCCAGCCCGGCTGTTCCTGCTCCACGCACCAAGCCTACGGTGTGCGTCGCCAGCCCTGCCCGGCCTGTTCCTGCTCCACGCACCAAGCCTACGGTGTGCGTCGACAGCCCGGCCCGGCCTGTCCCTGCTCCACGCACCAAACCTACGGTGTGCGTCGCCAGCCCAGCCCGGCCTGTTCCTGCTCCACGCACCAAGCCTACGGTGTGCGTCGCCAGCCCTGCCCGGCCTGTCCCTGCTCCACGCACCAAGCCTGCGGTGTGCGTCGCCAGCCCTGTCCGGCCTGTCCCTGCTCCACGCACCAAGTCTACGGTGCGCGTCGCCAGCCCGGTCCGGCCTGTTCCTGCCACTGCGCACCAAGTCTACGGTGCGCGTCGCCAGCCCGGCCCGGCCCGTTCCTGCCACTCGCACCAAGCCAGGGGGTGCGAAGTCGTCAGTCCGGCACAACCCGTGCCTGGGTCATCGGTGCCAATTCAGGTACCGCTCTACTGCTCCACTAAGGAGCTGAAGCCTACCGCTCCTGCTACGTCCAGTCCAGCTCCAGCCAGCGGGGCCAGACCGGACCAGGGGCGCTATGGGGGTTTGTTGGAGGGTGGTGGGCAAGCCCGAGCCGGAGCCGCCGCCGAGGAGGTATGCCCGCCCCGCCCTCCCCCGTTTTGCTTTAGTTGAGGCGCGGTCGCAGTCCGCGCCTTTAGGGTACTGTCACACCCTGGCTCTGGGACTCTATATGTTGAGCCAGGGTGTGTTCATTCTATGTGTTCATTTTCTATGTTGGGTATTCTAAGTTGTTCTATGTCTATGTTGGCCAGAGTGGCTCCCAATCAGAGGCAACGAGTGTCAGCTGTTGTGGGTTGTCTCTGATTGGGAGCCATATTTAAACTGTATGTTTTCCCTTGGGTGTTGTGGGTTTTTGTTCCTTGTCGGTCTTTGTCACCGTGGACTTCACGAGTCGTTTATTGTTTTGTGTAGTGTGCTTATTATCACTGACGGTAATAAAGTCAATCATGTTCGCTCAACACGCTGCGTATTGGTCTACTCCTTTTCAAGACGATCGTGACAAGTAGTAGTAGTAGCGTTTGATTGAATTGAGCCCTTACTCTAATTCAGTTCTTTCAAATATATATTTTGTCGTTTACAAAAATATCACATTTTTATTTTTGCTTTAGTTTATACCAAGAGCCCAATTCCACGTCTTATGCCAGCTTGATTAAGTGCTACTTTAATGTGCATGGGTCACATGCAATGGAAAAAAGGTGTACAAACGTTGGGTCTAAAACACTCATAAAAACATGGCTTTCCAACTTGCTCCTAATTCCAAAATACATTTTGCAACACCACCATGTCCAGTTGTATAAGTGGCATGGAATAATAGAAGAGAGAAAGGGTTGATGGCTGTAATGTACAGTACAGTCTGGTGTTGTTAATGCATGCTTGCATTAAGTGTTTATGTGTAGGCCTACAGCTTGTTTAAGTCTTTACTGTAGTACAAAGCTTTACTGGAGCCTATATTGTTCTTCAGGCCTGTATACTACAATATCATCCAGTGAATTGATATTGTTTTAAATCAGCCTCTATAATGTTTGAGGCATTCCTTTGAGGTTGTGAAACATGGTGGTTTAACCAGAGGAAGGATCACACACACACACACAAAAGAGAGAGAGAGAGAGAGAGAGAGAGAGAGAGAGAGAGAGAGAGAGAGAGAGAGAGAGAGAGAGAGAGAGAGAGAGAGAGAGACAGAGACAGAGGGGTGTGCTACTTTCTGCACCAGTGCTGTGGTTGTGGGTCACAGGCTTATCGTTGGCCAGCCCATCTCTTTGCAGTAATGAGTGGCCTACCTTACCTTATCTCTCCTCTGCTGTTATTGCCTCTTAATTACCCAACACACAATTCAAGCAAACATTTTACTTTCCATCATTATACTGACTCACTCTGGGAAAATGGCTTGTGTTGCTCAAGAGCTTAGTTCTCACACCTTTTTAGTTTAGTGTTTCTTAGCAAATAAGGGCACAAGAGGTTGCTTATTTGAAGAGTTGTTCTCTAGCAAGGGTGGAGAAGGAATTATTTTGGTTACGATTAGGTTTGATCATTTGTTTGTTTATAGTTTTTTTTTGTGTTTGAGTTTTGAAAATGAAGGGATAGTGGAACACTCACAACAATGTGTGGCCTATGCTACAATACAGACAGTACAGTTGTTGTTTTGATGACTTTAACTCCATTTGAACCAGTCAAAAATGGCAGAATAGTTTAACAGGGATGTGTGGTAGAGAAACAACTGATTTTACGAGTATGTGTGTGCAAGAGACGGGTACAGTGACAGAGAGATGTGGGACATGAAGGGTGGAGGGTACAGGGACAGAGAGAAGCGGGACATGAAGGGTGGAGGGTACAGGGACAGAGAGATGTGGGACATGAAGGGTGGAGGGTACAGGGACAGAGAGAAGCGGGACATGAAGGGTGGAGGGTACAGTGACAGAGAGATGCGGGACATGAAGGGTGGAGGGAACAGGGACAGAGAGATGCGGGACATGAAGGGTGGAGGGTACAGGGACAGAGAGATGCGGGACATGAAGGGTGGAGGGTACAGGGACAGAGAGATGCAGGACATGAAGGGTGGAGGGTACAGGGACAGAGAGATGCGGGACATGAAGCGTGGAGGGTACAGGGACAGAGAGATGCGGGACATGAAAGGTGGAGGGTACAGGGACAGAGAGATGCGGGACATGAAGCGTGGAGGGTACAGGGACAGAGAGATGCGGGACATGAAGGGTGGAGGGTACAGGGACAGAGAGAAGCGGGACATGAAGGGTGGAGGGTACAGTGACAGAGAGATGCGGGACATGAAGGGTGGAGTGTACAGGGACAGAGAGATGCAGGACATGAAGCGTGGAGGGGTACTACTCTAGAGGGTGCTGTTCACTGAAGAAAACATGTTATCATTCTCTCTCAACTCCACCCTCTCTCTTCTCTCAAATCAAATCAAATCAAATTGTATTGGTTGCATACACATATTAAGCAGATGCTATTGCGGGTGTAGCGAAATGCTTGTGTTCCTAGCTCCAACAGTGCAGTATCTAACAATACTGTCTCTCTTTCTCTCTCTCTCTCTCTCTCTCTCTCTCTCTCTCTCTCTCTCTCTCTCTCTCTCTCTCTCTCTCTCTCTCTCTCTCTCTCTCTCTCTCTCTCTCTCTCTCTCTCTCTCTCTCTCTCTCTCTCTCTCTGTGTCTCACACTCTTTCTTCTCATCAAAAACAGTAACCTTTAACCTCAATTCACAAACTTGATCAGTTTTCCTGATTTAAAAACAAACTTGAACTTGAACTAGTTATAGAAGTAATTATATCTTTCCTCAAAGCCCTCTTTGTGAAGAACTCAAGTTAAGAGGGTTATACTGTATGTTATACTGGATGTTATACTGGATGTTATACTGTATGTTATACTGGATGTTATACTGGATGTCATACTGGATGTCATACTGTATATTATACTGGATGTTATACTGGATGTTATACTGTATGTTATACTGGATGTCATACTGTATGTTATACTGGATGTTATACTGGATGTCATACTGGATGTCATACTGTATATTATACTGGATGTTATACAGGATATTATACTGGATGTTATACTGGATGTCATACTGTATGTTATACTGTATGTTATACTGTATGTTATACTGTATGTTATACTGGATGTCATACTGTATGTCATACTGGATGTTATACTGTATGTTATACTGGATGTTATACTGGATGTCATACTGTATGTCATACTGGATGTTATACTGTATGTTAAACTGTATATTATACTGGATGTTATACTGTATGTCATACTGGATGTTATACTGGATGTTATACTGGATGTTATACTGTATGTTATACTGTATATTATACTGGATGTCATACTGTATGTTATACTGTATGTTATACTGTATGTCATACTGGATGTTATACTGTATGTTATACTGTATATTATACTGGATGTTATACTGTATGTCATACTGGATGTTATACTGGATGTTATACTGGATGTTATAATGTATGTTATACTGTATATTATACTGGATGTCATACTGTATGTTATACTGGATGTTATACTGTATGTCATACTGGATGTTATACTGGATGTTATACTGGATGTCATACTGGATGTTATACTGGATGTTATACTGTATGTTATACTGTATGTTATACTGGATGTTATACTGGATGTCATACTGGATGTTATACTGTATGTCATACTGTATGTCATACTGTATGTTATACAGGATGTTATACTGGATGTCATACTGGATGTTATACAGGATGTTATACTGTATATTATACTGTATGTTATACTGTATATTATACTGTATATTATACTGTATGTTATACTGTATATTATACTGGATGTTATACTGGATGCTATACTGGATGTCATACTGTATGTCATACTGGATGTTATACTGTATGTTATACTGTATATTATACTGGATGTTATACTGTATGTCATACTGGATGTTATACTGGATGTTATACTGTATGTTATACTGTATATTATACTGGATGTCATACTGTATGTTATACTGGATGTTATACTGTATGTTATACTGTATGTTATACTGGATGTCATACTGGATGTCATACTGTATAATATACTGGATGTTATACTGTATGTTATACTGTATATTATACTGGATGTTATACTGGATGTCATACTGTATGTTATACTGTATATTATACTGTATATTATACTGTATATTATACTGGATGTTATACTGGATGTTATACTGGATGTCATACTGTATGTTATACTGGATGTTATACTGGATGCTATACTGGATGTCATACTGTATGTCATACTGGATGTTATACTGTATGTTATACTGTATATTATACTGGATGTTATACTGTATGTCATACTGGATGTTATACTGGATGTTATACTGGATGTTATACTGTATGTTATACTGTATAGTATACTGGATGTCATACTGTATGTTATACTGGATGTTATACTGGATGTCATACTGTATGTTATACTGTATATTATACTGTATATTATACTGTATATTATACTGGATGTTATACTGGATGTTATACTGGATGTTATACTGGATGTCATACTGTATGTTATACTGGATGTTATACTGGATGTTATACTGTATATTATACTGGATGTCATACTGTATGTCATACTGGATGTTATACTGGATGTTATACTGTATATTATACTGGATGTTATACTGGATGTCATACTGGATGTTATACTGGATGTTATACTGGATGTTATACTGTATGTTATACTGGATGTTATACTGTATGTTATACTGGATGTTATACTGTATGTTATACTGTATATTATACTGGATGTTATACTGGATGTCATACTGGATGTTATACTGGATGTTATACTGGATGTTATACTGTATATTATACTGGATGTCATACTGTATGTTATACTGTATGTTATACTGTATGTCATACTGGATGTTATACTGTATGTTATACTGTATATTATACTGGATGTTATACTGTATGTCATACTGTATGTTATACTGTATGTTATACTGGTTGTTATACTGTATGTTATACTGTATATTATACTGGATGTCATACTGTATGTTATACTGGATGTTATACTGTATGTCATACTGGATGTTATACTGGATGTTATACTGGATGTCATACTGTATGTTATACTGGATGTTATACTGTATGTTATACTGTATGTTATACTGGATGTTATACTGGATGTCATACTGGATGTCATACTGGATGTTATACTGTATGTCATACTGTATGTCATACTGTATGTTATACAGGATGTTATACTGGATGTCATACTGGATGTTATACTGGATGTTATACTGTATATTATACTGTATGTTATACTGTATATTATACTGTATATTATACTGTATGTTATACTGTATATTATACTGGATGTTATACTGGATGCTATACTGGATGTCATACTGTATGTCATACTGGATGTTATACTGTATGTTACACTGTATATTATACTGGATGTTATACTGTATGTCATACTGTATGTCATACTGTATGTTATACAGGATGTTATAATGGATGTCATACTGGATGTTATACTGTATGTCATACTGGATGTTATACTGGATGTTATACTGGATGTTATACTGTATGTTATACTGTATATTATACTGGATGTTATACTGTATGTTATACTGGATGTTATACTGTATGTTATACTGGATGTTATACTGTATGTTATACTGGATGTTATACTGGATGTTATACTGGATGTCATACTGGATGTCATACTGGATGTTATACTGTATGTTATACTGTATATTATACTGGATGTTATACTGGATGTCATACTGGATGTTATACTGGATGTCATACTGGATGTTATACTGTATGTCATACTGGATGTTATACTGGATGTCATACTGTATGTTATACTGGATGTTATACTGTATGTTATACTGGATGTTATACTGGATGTCATACTGTATGTTATACTGGATGTTATACTGGATGCTATACTGGATGTCATACTGTATGTTATACTGGATGTTATACTGTATGTTATACTGGATGTTATACTGGATGTTATACTGGATGTTATACTGGATGTTATACTGGATGTCATACTGTATGTTATACTGTATGTTATACTGTATGTCATACTGGATGTTATACTGTATGTTATACTGGATGTCATACTGTATGTTATACTGGATGTTATACTGTATGTTATACTGTATATTATACTGGATGTTATACTGGATGTCATACTGGATGTTATACTGGATGTTATACTGGATGTTATACTGGATGTTATACTGTATATTATACTGGATGTCATACTGTATGTTATACTGTATGTTATACTGTATGTCATACTGTATGTTATACTGTATGTTATACTGGATGTTATACTGTATGTTATACTGTATATTATACTGGATGTCATACTGTATGTTATACTGTATGTCATACTGGATGTTATACTGGATGTTATACTGGATGTCGTACTGGATGTTATACTGGATGTTATACTGTATGTTATACTGGATGTTATACTGGATGTCATACTGGATGTCATACTGGATGTTATACTGTATGTCATACTGTATGTCATACTGTATGTTATACAGGATGTTATACTGGATGTCATACTGGATGTTATACTGGATGTTATACTGTATATTATACTGTATGTTATACTGTATATTATACTGTATATTATACTGTATGTTATACTGTATATTATACTGTATGTTATACTGGATGCTATACTGGATGTCATACTGTATGTCATACTGCATGTTATACTGTATGTTACACTGTATATTATACTGGATGTTATATTGTATGTCATACTGGATGTTATACTGGATGTTATACTGGATGTTATACTGTATGTTATACTGTATATTATACTGGATGTCATACTGTATGTTATACTGGATGTTATACTGTATGTTAAACTGGATGTTATACTGTATGTTTAACTGTATGTTATACTGGATGTTATACTGGATGTCATACTGGATGTCATACTGTATATTATACTGGATGTTATACTGTATGTTATACTGTATGTTATACTGTATATTATACTGGATGTTATAATGGATGTCATACTGGATGTTATACTGGATGTCATACTGGATGTTATACTGGATGTCATACTGGATGTTATACTGTATGTCATACTGGATGTTATACTGGATGTCATACTGTATGTTATACTGGATGTTATACTGTATGTTATACTGGATGTCATACTGTATGTTATACTGGATGTTATACTGGATGCTATACTGGATGTCATACTGTATGTTATACTGGATGTTATACTGTATGTTATACTGGATGTTATACTGGATGTTATACTGGATGTTATACTGGATGTTATACTGGATGTCATACTGTATGTTATACTGGATGTTATACTGGATGTTATACTGGATGTCATACTGTATGTTATACTGGATGTCATACTGGATGCTATACTGGATGTCATACTGTATGTTATACTGGATGTTATACTGTATGTTATACTGGATGTTATACTGGATGTTATACTGGATGTTATACTGGATGTCATACTGTATGTTATACTGGATGTTATACTGGATGTTATACTGGATGTTATACTGGAAGTTATACTGGATGTCATACTGGATGTTATACTGGATGTCATACTGGATGTTATACTGGATGTTATACTGTTAGTCATACTGGATGTTATACTGGATGTTATACTGGATGTTATACTGGATGTTATACTGGATGTCATACTGTATGTTATACTGGATGTTATACTGTATGTTATACTGGATGTTATACTGGATGTTATACTGGATGTCATACTGTATGTTATACTGGATGCTATACTGGATGTCATACTGTATGTTATACTGTATGTTATACTGGATGTTATACTGGATGTTATACTGGATGTCATACTGTATGTTATACTGGATGTTATACTGTTAGTCATACTGGATGTTATACTGGATGTTATACTGGATGTCATACTGTATGTTATACTGGATGTTATACTGTATGTTATACTGGATGTCATACTGGATGTTATACTGGATGTTATACTGGACGTCATACTGGATGTTATACTGGATGTTATACTGGATGTTATACTGGATGTTATACTGGATGTCATACTGTATGTTATACTGGATGTTATACTGTATGTTATACTGGATGTTATACTGGATGTTATACTGGATGTTATACTGTATGTCATACTGGATGTTATACTGGATGTCATACTGTATGTTATACTGGATGTTATACTGTTAGTCATACTGGATGTTATACTGGATGTTATACTGTATGTCATACTGGATGTTATACTGGATGTCATACTGTATGTTATACTGGATGTTATACTGTTAGTCATACTGGATGTTATACTGGATGTTATACTGGATGTTATACTGGATGTTATACTGTATGTTATACTGGATGCTATACTGGATGTCATACTGTATGTCATACTGGATGTTATACTGTATGTTATACTGGATGTTATACTGGATGTTATACTGTATGTCATACTGGATGTTATACTGGATGTCATACTGTATGTTATACTGGATGTTATACTGTATGTCATACTGGATTTTATACTGGATGTTATACTGGATGTTATACTGGATGTTATACTGGATGTCATACTGTATGTTATACTGGATGCTATACTGGATGTCATACTGTATGTTATACTGGATGTTATACTGTATGTCATACTGGATGTTATACTGGATGTTATACAGGATGTTATACTGGATGTTATACTGGATGTTATACTGTATGTTATACTGGATGTTATACTGGATGTTATACTGTATGTTATACTGGATGTTATACTGTATGTTATACTGGATGTTATACTGGATGTTATACTGTATGTTATACTGGATGTTATACTGGATGTTATACTGGATGTTATACTGTATGTTATACTGGATGTTATACTGTTAGTCATACTGGATGTTATACTGGATGTTATACTGGATGTTATACTGGATGTTATACTGGATGTCATACTCTATGTTATACTGGATGCTATACTGTATGTTATACTGTATGTCATACTGGATGTTATACTGGATGTTATACTGTATGTCATACTGGATGTTATACTGGATGTTATACAGGATGTCATACTGGAAGTTATACTGGATGTTATACTGGATGTTATACTGTATGTCATACTGGATGTTATACTGGATGTTATACTGTATGTCATACTGGATGTTATACTGTATGTCATACTGGATGTTATACTGGATGTTATACAGGATGTCATACTGGATGTTATACTGTATGTCATACTGGATGTTATACTGGATGTTATACAGGATGTTATACTGGATGTTATACTGGATGTTATACTGGATGTTATACAGGATGTCATACTGGATGTTATACTGGATGTTATACTGGATGTTATACTGTATGTCATACTGGATGTTATACTGGATGTTATACAGGATGTCATACTGGATGTTATACTGGATGTTATACTGGATGTTATACTGTATATTATACTGGATGTTATACTGGATGTTATACTGGATGTCATACTGTATGTTATACTGGATGTTATACTGGATGTTATACTGGATGTTATACTGGATGTTATACTGTATATTATACTGGATGTTATACTGGATGTCATACTGGATGTTATACTGGATGTTATACTGGATGTTATACTGTATATTATACTGGATGTCATACTGTATGTTATACTGTATGTTATACTGTATGTCATACTGGATGTTATACTGTATGTTATTCTGTATATTATACTGGATGTTATACTGTATGTCATACTGTATGTTATACTGTATGTTATACTGGATGTTATACTGTATGTTATACTGTATATTATACTGGATGTCATACTGTATGTTATACTGGATGTTATACTGGATGTCGTACTGTATGTTATACTGGATGTTATACTGTATGTTATACTGGATGTTATACTGGATGTCATACTGGATGTCATACTGGATGTTATACTGTATGTCATACTGTATGTCATACTGTATGTTATACAGGATGTTATACTGGATGTCATACTGGATGTTATACTGGATGTTATACTGTATATATACTGTATGTTATACTGTATATTATACTGTATATTATACTGTATGTTATACTGTATATTATACTGGATGTTATACTGGATGCTATACTGGATGTCATACTGTATGTCATACTGGATGTTATACTGGATGTTACACTGTATATTATACTGGATGTTATACTGTATGTCATACTGGATGTTATACTGGATGTTATACTGGATGTTATACTGTATGTTATACTGTATATTATACTGGATGTCATACTGTATGTTATACTGTATGTTATACTGGATGTTATACTGTATGTTATACTGTATGTTATACTGGATGTTATACTGGATGTCATACTGGATGTCATACTGTATATTATACTGGATGTTATACTGTATGTTATACTGTATATTATACTGGATGTCATACTGGATGTTATACTGGATGTCATACTGGATGTTATACTGTATGTCATACTGGATGTTATACTGGATGTCATACTGTATGTTATACTGGATGTTATACTGGATGTTATACTGTATATTATACTGGATGTTATACTGGATGTTATACTGGATGTTATACTGTATATTATACTGGATGTTATACTGTATGTCATACTGTATGTTATACTGGATGTTATACTGGATGTTATACTGGATGTTATAATGTATGTCATACTGGATGTTATACTGTATGTTATACTGTATTTTATACTGGATGTTATACTGGATGTCATACTGTATGTTATACTGTATGTTATACTGGATGTTATACTGGATATTATACTGGATGTCATACTGGATGGTATACTGGATGTCATACTGGATGTTATACTGGATGTTATACTGGATGTTATACTGTATGTCATACTGGATGTTATACTGGATGTTATACTGGATGTCATACTGTATGTTATACTGGATGTTATACTGGATGTTATACTGTATGTCATACTGGATGTTATACTGGATGTTATACAGGATGTCATACTGGATGTTATACTGGATGTTATACTGGATGTTATAATGTATGTCATACTGGATGTTATACTGGATGTTATACAGGATATCATACTGGATGTTATACTGGATGTTATACTGTATGTCATACAGGATATCATACTGGATGTTATACAGGATGTTATACTGGATGTTATACAGGATGTCATACTGGATGTTATACTGTATATTATACTGGATGTTATACTGTATGTTATACTGGATGTTATACTGGATGTTATACTGTATGTCATACTGGATGTTATACTGGATGTTATACTGGATGTTATACTGGATGTTATACAGGATGTCATACTGGATGTTATACTGGATGTCATACTGGATGTTATACTGGATGTTATACTGGATGTTATACTGGATGTTATACTGGATGTTATACTGGATGTCAGACATGACAAGACTGATAAGAGAGTAGAATCATTATTCCATAGCTTCTGGTGACTCAAAGGGCACCCTGTTCCCTACACACTGTACTGTGAGGCTTCAGAGATGTTCTAATCTCACACTGTGTGTGTCCCTTCACCTGTGGCACACACACCAAACACACCACACACACACACCACACACACCACACACCACACACACACACACCACACACACACACCACACACACCACACACACACACACCACACACACACACTCTTCCATACACACACACACCGCCTCGAGACGTTTACACAAGTTCCCCACAGAAACGGGGACGGGTGCATCGTTCGCATTTCTCCTCCGTTGCCATGGTTACCTGTCCTGTCAGCGGTCTCCCACCCATCCGTGGCGGTTTCTTCGGCGTGTAATCCCTGACATCATCTGTGTTTATCAGTCTGTTTTAGTTACAGGAAAGGATAGGTGCATGCTTTAGACTAAAGCTTAGAGTTGCTTAGGACTTTTTCCCCATTACCTCCTCAGCCTGGCCCCGAGGCATCCTCCCCAGCCTGCCACACACAGACAGGCTGGAGAAGGATAGACAAGGACAGATAAACAAACACACACACACACACACACACACACACTAGCACTGCTGGCCTTTCAAGAACAAACACAGGCAACTTCTCTCTGCCTTTTGAGAACACACACACACACACACACACAGCAGGTAGCCTAGCAGTTAGAGTGTTGGAACAGAAACCGGAAGGTTGCTAGTTTGAATCCCTGAGCTGACTATGTACAAAAAATTGTCAATCTGCCCTTTAGCAACATACTTAACCCTAAATGGCTGATCCCATGCGGTGAACCCACTCTCCTAGGTGTCTCCGGGGCAGTGGTAAATGCAAAAAACATATTTCCATTTCACCACACACTTATACAGGTTACACACTTGAACATGTGTGAAACAGGACAAATATAGGCACCCCCTCTTTGACACACACACTCATTATTTCAGCATTGGCTATTGTTATAGTGGTAGCTATTGTTGCTACCACTACAGTCCCGTGTAGCTCAGTTGGTAGAGCATTGTGCTTGCAACGCCAGGGTTGTGGGTTTGTTCCCCACTGGGGGGCCAGTATGAAAATGTATGCACTCACTAATTGTAAGTTGCGCTGGATAAGAGCGTCTGCTAAATGACTTAAAAATGTTGTTTTTTTTATGTCAGAAACAACAAGGCTTTTCCTATTGGAAAAATAACATTGTGAATGCTGGTTTGACACATAATATATCTTCTAACTCCTCTTAAAGTTAGAATTACAGTGTGAAGGGCCTTATTTTTCACATAAACAGTGATTTGGATTTGGGTCTGGAATGTGGAGCCATTTGGTAGGGACATTAAACTCGGTCTGTTTCCTGATGTTCTGAGAGTATCTAAGGAGGGATGTTATACGGTGAGTATTTCGTCAGAAGTGACACAGACCGGACCACTGAGGTCACCAATGGGGAGGAGAAAGCCTTCTCCCAGACCAGTCTTTCAGCTTGCTTTTAATTTGAGGAAATATTCTAAGAACCCTGGCTCTGGCCAAATGGTTTGCCCCAAACTCCCTTGTCGACACACATTGGAGAAGTTTGGTATTTTTATTGTAATATGTGTGTGTTTGTGAGAGCTAGTGGAGTGTCTCTCTCTCTCTCTCTCTCTCTCTCTCTCTCTCTCTCTCTCTCTCTCTCTCTCTCTCTCTCTCTCGCGCTTTCTCTCGCTTTCTCTTGCTTTCTCTCTCTCTCTCTCTCTCTCTCTCTCTCTCTCTCTCTCTCTCTCTCTCTCTCTCTCTCTCTCTGTGTCTCTGTCTCTCTTTCTCTCTCTGTGTCTCTGTCTCTCTTTCTCTCTCTGTGTCTCTGTCTATCTTTCTTTCTCTCTCTCTCTCTCTCTCTCTCTCTCTCTCTCTCTCTCTCTCTCTCTCTCTCTCTCTCTCTCTCTCTCTCTCTCTCTCTCTCTTTCTCTCTTTCTGTCTCCCTCTCTTAATGACACCCATCCATGCACCGAAAATAAATGGACTCCAGGTTGTGTTTCTCATTAATGAGATTTGTTGTGGAGGGATTTGATAGACAGAGCCCTAATTACAAATAAAGGAAGGACATGCTTCACTGCTGTTTGTTAAAACACTGTGTTCTGACGTGGGAAGTAGAGGAGGATTTATTAGAGAGTAAGGTCTCCTCTGTGATCACGTCCTGTTCAGAGAACCAGCCAGTCAGCCATGTTCAGAGCACCAGCCAGTCAGTCCTGTTTAGAGCACCAGCCAGTCAGTCCTGTTCAGAGAACCAGCCAGTCAGCCCTGTTCAGAGAACCAGCCAGTCAGCCCTGTTCATAGCACCAGCCAGTCAGTCCTGTTCAGAGAACCAGCCAGTCAGTCCTGTTCAGAGAACCAGCCAGTCAGTCAGTGAAATGTTTGATGGGATTTGAAATATGGATTGTGTGTGTGTGCGTGTTCCTTTTTGGGGTATACACCCTTATTACAAAAACCACTTGTGTTTTGCCTCTTTGTCCCTGAATGACACAAGACCTATGAAATAGGTTAACATAATTTCAGTGGGTTGTGTTACTTTGCTGTTGGGAGTGGCCAGACCTTCAAATAGTATTGGAAATCTTATCGGTGATTGCTTGAACTTTTTACATTATTTATATTTTGTCATTTAGCAGACACTCTTACCCAGAATGACTTACAGGAGCAGTTAGGGTTAAGTGCCTTACTCAAGGGCACATCAACAGATTTTTCACCTAGTCAGCTCTGGGATTCGAACCAGTGACCTTTCGGTTACTGGCTCAATGCTCTTAACTGCTAGGCTACCTGCCGTTCCCTTGTCTCGGACAGGTCTGAACACAGGTCTGAATGTGATATTGGTGGAGGGCACGGTTCCACCTCTCCAATGCTTTTTCTATCACCGACCCGTGGTTGTCAAGCAGTTCTGCCCTGCACTTTAGTGAAATGGTAAAAACGCTGGATCCTGGTCCTGTGGGTTGTGGGTTTGAATCCCATTTCAGCCCCTTCCCCTTTAGCTTATTTAGTTCACCACAAATCTGTCAGAAAGACCCCAGCTGATTACATCTCAATGAGAGTTAAGCACATATGCAGTATAGTGCTGTAACCCAATACTGTTGGTGTGTTGGCCATTGGCACTGTGCTACTGTAAAACCAGTCAAATATGTGACATTTTCCCTCGTTTTTTATTTTGTTTTTGCCTACAGAAGGAATCAAGATTCCGGGAATCGAGAATGAGACGACTTCTGGTGGATTCACAGGGCTTTTTGTGGTGAGTATATATGTTTCCAGAGACGTTACAGACGGTGTCAGCTTGCTTGTGGTATTCCAGTGTCAGAGTTATGGCCTGTAAAGCTCAGCTGTGTATACCTTATAACCTGAGTTGCTCTGGATAAGAGCGTCTGCTAAATGACTAAAATGTAATGTAAATGCAACCTCTGACCATGTGGCCATGTGTGGGTCTACTTTCTATAGTTTCTCCCTCACTGTAGCCTAACAACAAGACGAACTACGGCTGCACTTCGGCTGACCAGGCCACCTTTCACCCCAAGCTGTCATGGATGTTGTTGGAGTGTTGTTCTGCAGTTGTTTATCATTTTCTCGCAGACCCACTTCTTTGACAACCTCACCCTAATGTTCGTAAGTTTTTCTAACTGTAGGAAAGTAATGGGGCGGATGCCAACGGATTATAGTGTTACTGTGGTTTAGGCTTATAAAATTCTAACTCCTGACGCAACTCATACTTTGCTGTAGGCATAATTGTTCGCCAAATGCTATGAACTATTTAACTCGTTTTAATACCAATCATTTTCCTGCCAGTAAGGGCCTTTTTTAATAAAATCAGTGATAGAGCTCTCTACTTTTTCAGATAGTTTTTGGACTTTATTATTTTAGAGGCATTCGGCAGTAATATGAAAATGTATGCACTCACTAACTGTAAGTCGCTCTGGATAAGAGCGTCCGCTAAATGACTAAAATGTAAATGTAAAGGTAATAGTTGTCGCCGTGCCAAAGATCGCCTCATGTAGTTTTTGTCCTGCGTTTAAAAGACACTGTCAATCTCACTGCAAATACCAAAGATGGCATTTGAAACCAACCCTTTATTTGCAGAGCAGCAGACAGCACTGAAGCACTAAATTGTTGGGTGTTGAGGCGCTTTGGCCACCAATTCTCCCACTGGGCAAAACTGGTTAAATCAATGTTGTTTCCACGTCATTTCAACAAAAAGGTTCAATGTGATGACGTTGAAACAATGTGGAAAACTGATTAGATTTGCAAATTGTCATCAGGGTAAGCGAATTTCGTATTTTTTTCAACCAACCTAAATCCAAAGTCATGGTGACATTTTCTGACAATTTCACGTTGAATTTGCGTTAGTTGACAACACAACCAAATGTAAATCAAAAATAGACGTTGAACTGACGTCTGTGCCCAGTGGGCTGTATAGTGTGACTGGGCTGTAGTCCTACAGTACTGACTGTATAGTGTAACTGGGCTGAAGGCCTACAGTACTGACTATATAGTGTGACTGGGCTGTAGTCCTACAGTACTGACTGTATAGTGTGACTGGGCTGAAGGCCTACAGTACTGACTATATAGTGTGACTGGGCTGTAGTCCTACAGTACTGACTGTATAGTGTGACTGGGTGTGGAACTACTGTACTGACTATATAGTGTGACTGGGCTGAAGGCCTACAGTACTGACTATATAGTGTGACTGGGCTGAAGGCCTACTGTACTGACTATATAGTGTGACTGGGCTGAAGGCCTACAGTACTGACTGTATAGTGTGACTGGGCTGTAGTCCTACAGTACTGACTGTATAGTGTGACTGGGTGTGGAACTACTGTACTGACTATATAGTGTGACTGGGCTGAAGGCCTACAGTACTGACTATATAGTGTGACTGGGCTGAAGGCCTACAGTACTGACTATATAGTGTGACTGGGCTGAAGGCCTACAGTACTGACTGTATAGTGTGACTGGGCTGAAGGCCTACAGTACTGACTGTAAAGTGTGACTGGGCTGAAGGCCTACAGTACTGACTGTATAGTGTGACTGGGCTGAAGGCCTACAGTACTGACTGTATAGTGTGACTGGGCTGAAGGCCTACAGTACTGACTGTATAGTGTGACTGGGCTGAAGGCTTACAGTACTGTCTGTATAGTGTGACTGGGCTGAAGGCCTACAGTACTGACTATATAGTGTGACTGGGCTGAAGGCCTACAGTACTGACTGTATAGTGTGACTGGGCTGAAGGCCTACAGTACTGACTATATAGTGTGACTGGGCTGAAGGCCTACAGTACTGACTATATAGTGTGACTGGGCTGAAGGCCTACAGTACTGACTGTATAGTGTGACTGGGCTGAAGGCCTACAGTACTGACTATATAGTGTGACTGGGCTGAAGGCCTACAGTACTGACTGTATAGTGTGACTGGGCTGAAGGCCTACAGTACTGACTATATAGTGTGACTGGGCTGAAGGCCTACAGTACTGACTGTGTAGTGTGACTGGGCTGAAGGCCTACAGTACTGACTATATAGTGTGACTGGGCTGAAGGCCTACAGTACTGACTGTATAGTGTGACTGGGCTGAAGGCATACAGTACTGACTATATAGTGTGACTGGGCTGGAGGCCTACAGTACTGACTGTATAGTGTGACTGGGCTGAAGGCCTACAGTACTGACTATATAGTGTGACTGGGCTGAAGGCCTACAGTACTGACTGTGTAGTGTGACTGGGCTGAAGGCCTACAGTACTGACTGTGTAGTGTGACTGGGCTGAAGGCCTACAGTACTGACTGTATAGTGTGACTGGGCTGAAGGCCTACAGTACTGACTATATAGTGTGACTGGGCTGAAGGCCTACAGTACTGACTGTATAGTGTGACTGGGCTGAAGGCCTACAGTACTGACTATATAGTGTGACTGGGCTGAAGGCCTACAGTACTGACTGTGTAGTGTGACTGGGCTGAAGGCCTACAGTACTGACTGTGTAGTGTGACTGGGCTGAAGGCCTACAGTACTGACTGTGTAGTGTGACTGGGCTGAAGGCCTACAGTACTGACTGTATAGTGTGACTGGGCTGAAGGCCTACAGTACTGACTGTATAGTGTGACTGTGCTGAAGGCCTACAGTACTGACTGTATAGTTTGACTGGGCTGTGGAACTACTGTACTGACTATATAGTGTGACTGGGCTGAAGGCCTACAGTACTGACTGTATAGTGTGACTGGGCTGAAGGCCTACAGTACTGACTATATAGTGTGACTGGGCTGAAGGCCTACAGTACTGACTGTATAGTTTGACTGGGCTGAAGGCCTACAGTACTGACTATATAGTGTGACTGGGCTGAAGGCCTACAGTACTGACTGTATAGTGTGACTGGGCTGAAGGCCTACAGTACTGACTATATAGTGTGACTGGGCTGAAGGCCTACACTACTGACTGTATAGTGTGACTGGGCTGAAGGCCTACAGTACTGACTATATAGTGTGAGTGGGCTGAAGGCCTACAGTACTGACTGTGTAGTGTGACTGGGCTGAAGGCCTACAGTACTGACTATATAGTGTGACTGGGCTGAAGGCCTACAGTACTGACTGTATAGTGTGACTGGGCTGTGGAACTACTGTACTGACTATATAGTGTGACTGGGCTGAAGGCCTACAGTACTGACTGTATAGTGTGACTGGGCTGAAGGCCTACAGTACTGACTATATAGTGTGACTGGGCTGAAGGCCTACAGTACTGACTGTATAGTGTGACTGGGCTGAAGGCCTACAGTACTGACTGTATAGTGTGACTGGGCTGAAGGCTTACAGTACTGTCTGTATAGTGTGACTGGGCTGAAGGCCTACAGTACTGACTATATAGTGTGACTGGGCTGAAGGCCTACAGTACTGACTGTATAGTGTGACTGGGCTGAAGGCCTACAGTACTGACTATATAGTGTGACTGGGCTGAAGGCCTACAGTACTGACTGTATAGTGTGACTGGGCTGAAGGCCTACAGTACTGACTATATAGTGTGACTGGGCTGAAGGCCTACAGTACTGACTGTGTAGTGTGACTGGGCTGAAGGCCTACAGTACTGACTATATAGTGTGACTAGGCTGAAGGCCTACAGTACTGACTGTATAGTGTGACTGGGCTGAAGGCCTACAGTACTGACTATATAGTGTGACTGGGCTGGAGGCCTACAGTACTGACTGTATAGTGTGACTGGGCTGAAGGCCTACAGTACTGACTATATAGTGTGACTGGGCTGAAGGCCTACAGTACTGACTGTGTAGTGTGACTGGGCTGAAGGCCTACTGTACTGACTAGGTAGTGTGACTGGGCTGAAGGCCTACAGTACTGATTGTATAGTGTGACTGGGCTGAAGGCCTACAGTACTAACTATATAGTGTGACTGGGCTGAAGGCCTACAGTACTGACTGTATAGTGTGACTGGGCTGAAGGCCTACAGTACTGACTATATAGTGTGACTGGGCTGAAGGCCTACAGTACTGACTGTGTAGTGTGACTGGGCTGAAGTCCTACAGTACTGACTGTGTAGTGTGACTGGGCTGAAGGCCTACAGTACTGACTGTGTAGTGTGACTGGGCTGAAGGCCTACAGTACTGACTGTATAGTGTGACTGGGCTGAAGGCCTACAGTACTGACTGTATAGTGTGACTGGGCTGAAGGCCTACAGTACTGACTGTATAGTGTGACTGGGCTGTGGAACTACTGTACTGACTATATAGTGTGACTGGGCTGAAGGCCTACAGTACTGACTGTATAGTGTGACTGGGCTGAAGGCCTACAGTACTGACTATATAGTGTGACTGGGCTGAAGGCCTACAGTACTGACTGTGTAGTGTGACGGGGCTGAAGGCCTACAGTACTGACTGTGTAGTGTGACTGGGCTGAAGGCCTACAGTACTGACTATATAGTGTGACTGGGCTGAAGGCCTACAGTACTGACTGTATAGTGTGACTGGGCTGTGGAACTACTGTACTGACTGGACTGAACCCCCTCTCCTCTTCCTATTACCCCCTCCGCCTCCCCCGGGGCTACTCTCTCTCTCTCTCTCTCTCTCTCTCTCTCTCTCACACACACACACACACTCCCCCCTCCACCCCTCACCCAGGGGCTGTGTGTGCCTTTCTCAGTGTGTCACCCCTTGGGAAGATGGCTCCTTTCTCAGCCCCTCTCAGGGCCCCGGGGCCTTTTGACTCTGAAGCGCTCTGTGTTTGCCCAATAATTTGGGAGCCGGATACGGGGATGAATCGTTAACGACTCCCGGGGTCAGTCCGGTGATCCTTTGCAACTCCGAGTCCCCCCGCACACCCCACCCCCTCACCCGCTGTTGACTCATCGCCAGGGCGATGGGGCACAGGAATTTTTTTCTCTCATGCATTTCGCTGTCAACCAGCAACCAACTGGAAACGCTACTCAGCTGTGTGTATGGTCGTTTTTTTATAATTTACTCCGTTTGTTGTCTCTCGCCAGTCTCCCTCTCTCTCTTCTTGCCGCTGCTTCCCCCACACACCAAGCCCCGCACCCTGTCACTCAAGCAGGCACACTCAGTTAGTCTGCATGCTTCTGTTAGCTATAGGCCAATGCATGCAGTCAACAAACAAGAACAATGCTGCTTTCAAATTTGCTTCTTCAAATTAATCCACATGTGTTCTGTATCATACAGTTGCAAAACGCTAGTTAGTTAATCTTCGCAAGCTCCCAAAAAATGTGCTTTAGCCGTTAATGCTAATTGCTAACTACCTAGCTGGTAAATGCAGCTAGCAAAGATTATGGCTTGCAAACGTAAGCTCTAATACAGGCTGCAACCAGTGGTTGTGTCAGCATTTTGTTTGTGTAACGAATGTTTTGAATCAGAGAGGAATAGGCAAACCATATTCTATAATTTTTGTCTAAATGTAACTTCTATTCAAATGTATTAGATTCCCCTGGGAAACACTGACCAACATTTTGATTCCAACCCTGTCACAACTTCCACTATACCTGGCTTTACCATTCATTGTCATGACAAACAACACAAAACATAGAATAAGAATGCTCATTCTATTTCTATGATTCCAACAGCACATAATATCATATATATATATATATTGTGGCGTACAGCAGGTCAGCCACCAGGGGGAGACTTGTCGAGGCCTGGTAACAGATGGAGGATACATCACGAGGTGATGGTTCCATCTGCTGGACGTGCCAGGTCTCGACGGGCTCCCCGGACAGGTCTAATTGGGGCTGATTGGGAGCTGGTGAGCAATTAAGGGTGGATTGCTCACCAGCTGTGCAAGGCCCATAAAGCTGCCAGAAGGGCAGCACATGGGAGAAGACTGGGGGAAGTAAGGTAACTTCCGTGTAGTTGGAGACGGTATCCTGGAGAGGATCTCATGGGGGAGACCTAACCTTTTCTTTTGATTATTTTATTAATAAACACCCTTGAAACCGAGCTAATCATACTCTGTCCCAACCCCCTGATCTGCCACTAGTGGTGGAGAATGCGGGCACTTTGATAACATGGTCAGATCAGGGTTGACATTTACACAGCATCAGCATGGACACGTTGATAGCTCAGTTCGTCCGGGCCCAACAAGCACAACAGGCGGTTCAGGAACGATCGCTGGAGGAACAGCAACTACAAAACGTCCGCCTCGTGGAGGAAGTCAGGAAGCTGCAAGGAGGAGCGTCTCCTGAAACCCATCCCAACCAGTTTTTAATCAAGCTAACGGAAGACGATGACATTGAAACATACCTCTGTACGTTTGAACGGACAGCGCTACGGGAAGGATGGCCAAGGCCGAAGTGGGCAAGTCTGCTGGCCCCGTTCCTCTCTGGGAATGACCAAAAGGCGTATTGGGACCTGAACGACGAACAGGCGGCTAACTACGACGGAATCAAATGGGAGATACTCAGCCACTACGGGTACAGCCTGGCCCATCGGGCTCAACGGTTCCACGACTGGAGGTTCGTACCCGACGCATCCCCCCGAGCCCAGATGAGCGACCTTCTGTGCGTCACCAGGGCATGGCTCCTAACCGACGTATCCACCCTCTCCCTCCTCGACAAAGTGGTCCTGGATCGCTTCGTACGGGCGCTACTCCACGACATGAAGAGGGCAGCGAGCCTATTCGCGCCCCAGACCTTGCAGGACCTCCTGGAAGCAGTGGAGACGCTTCAGAACACTCAGGCCCTACTGAGGGGGAGCCGGGACGAGTCAGCGACTGTGCAAGGGGACCAAAGGACAACCTCACCGCGGTGTACCCCGAACCGACAGTCGGCAGGGCCAAGGGACCGCACACCCGTGGAGAGACGGCTGGGGAAGGGCCGACCCGCCACCGATGACCCCAGGTAGATGGAGACCAACGGAGGTGTTTTGAGTGTGGCGCCCGGGGGCACATTGCCTGGAATTGCCCTGCTCGAGAGGAGTCGATGCCATCAGCTAGCACCGGAGGCCAGGTGGGTCACGCAGTGAACTATGTCACCTCCTGTTGGGCGCACCATGAATCAACTGCACCCATGGTCCCGGTGAAGGTTGACGGACACGACACGGAAGCGCTATTAGACTCCGGAAGCATGGTTACGCTCGTAACCACGAGCCTGCTGAACCAGGAGACGGGGTAAGGAGATGTCCATTTCCTGTGTTCACGGTGACACAAAGCGGTATCCCGCCGTATGGACCAACATCGTGACACCACAAGGGAGCTGCCAGATGATGGTGGGTGCAGTACCAGAGCTGCCGGTACCTATCCTAGTGGGACGGGATTGTCCGCTGTTCGCGGCCCTATGGGGGCACGAGTTGAAAAAATAGATACGAGCCGGCCGAAGAAGAGAGCGGGGACGACCCCTCGCCTGTGCGGCCAGGACGCCACCGGTTAACCAACCTGACTCTACGGGTCCGGAGTCGGAATCGGAGGGGGAGCCGGAACCCGAACCCCCTGGGGAACCACTGGAGGAGGAGCCCAGCCTCCCCCTTCTCGATTTCGAGGGGCCAACTGAGGGGACAATTCGGGACGGCCCAGTGGGAGGATCCGAATATGATAGCTGCTGCAGCCCAAGTGATAGCGATGGATGGACAGCTACTTCCGGGGGTGAGTGACTGGCGATACCCTCATTTCCAAATTAAGAATAACCTTTTGTATCAGGTGTCGCGCCAACAGGGGTAACTTCGAGAGGTATTGTTGCTACCCCGATGGTACGTAGGAACCGTTCTTCAGCTGGCCCACACCCACCTATTGGGGGCACACCTGGGAATGGAGAAGACCCGGAAACGGGTCGCCGCCCGGTTCCACTGGCCCGGGATGAGGAGGGCCGTGGAAGACTACTGTCGCAGCTGCCCGGAGTGTCAACTCACTGCCCCGAAAGCACACTTCTGAAACTCTCTGGTCCCCCTGCCGATCATCGGGGTGCCCTTTGAACGCATCGCCATGGACATAGTGGGACCCCTGGTAAAGACTGCACGAGGACACAGGTACATCTTGGTAATAGTAGACTATGCCACCCGGTATCCCGAGGCCATTCCCCTACGGGCGGCGGTATCCAAAGGATTGCCTCGGAGCTGTTCCACCTCTTTAGCCGGGTGGGCATCTCGAACGAGATCCTGACAGACCAAGGTACAGAGTTTATGTCCCGCCTCATGAAAGAGTTGTGTGCCCTCATGCAGATCAAGCAGAGCGCTATAACAAAAAGCTCAAACAGATGCTACGGAAGGTCATCGAGCAGGACGGGAAGAACTGGGACCAGCTGCTACCCCACCTAATGTTCTCAATCCGAGAAGTGCCCCAATCGTCCACTGGGTTTTCCCCGTTTGAACTCCTCTACGGGAGGAGGCCACGTGGCCTACTGGACCTCACCAAGGAGGTGTGGGAAGCCCAACCGACCCCCTTACGCAGCGTGGCAGAACACGTGGAGACGATGCGGGAGTGGATGACAGCCATATGGCCAGTCGTGAGGGAACATATGGAGAAGGCCCAACGCGCCCAAGCCCAGGTCTACAATCGGGGAGCCCAGCCCCGAGAATTCCAGGTGGGAGACAGGGTGTTGGTGTTGATCCCCACGGCCGAAAGTAAGATCCTGGCAACATGGCACGGACCATACGAGGTGGTCGAGAAACTGGGACCTGTCAACTACCGCGTACGGTAAGCGGGGAGACGGAAACCTCAACAGATTTACCACGTGAACCTGTTGAAGAAGTGGCACGAGAGGACAGCCTTGGCCGTGTTATGGTCGTGACCCAGGACGCCAACGGTACCATTGGTGGTCCCGAGCAGTGAGGACCTCGACCCAGCCCAGAAGCAAGAGTTCCGGGAGCTTGTCGATCGGAACGCGGCGGTGTTCTCCGAGAAGCCGGGCCGCACGACCCACATTGAACAACACATCCATACCCGGCCCGGGGAAACGGTAAGAAAGATGCCGTATCGAATTCCGGAGGCCCGACGGAAGGCCGTGAAACAAGAAGTGGAGGCTATGCTGAGGATGGGGGTCGTTGAAGAGTCCCACAGTGCATGGTGCAGCCCCATCGTGTTGGTGCCCAAACCGGACGGTAGCCTCCGCTTCTGTAATGATTTCCGGGGTGTGAACGACATAAGCGTATTCGACGCCTACCCCATGCCGAGGGTGGACGAGCTAATCGACCGATTGGGAAAGGCCCGGTACATCAGCACCCTTGACCTGACCAAAGGATATTGGCAGGTACAATTGGCGTTCTCGACACCAGACGGTCTGTACCAGTACCGGGTGCTCCCATTCGGTCTCCACGGAGCCCCGCCCACATTCCAGCGACTGATGAACAGAGTGCTTCGACCCCACCAGCAGTAAGCAGCGGCCTATCTGGATGATATCATCATCCACAGCCAAGGTTGGGAGGAGCACCTGACGCGCCTCCAGGCGGTGTTGGACGCGCTCAGACAAGGCGGGTTGACCGCAATCCCCAATAAATGCAAGCTAGGGTTCGAGGAGGTGGAGTACCTGGGGTAAAATGGACAGACGAGACAGAAGCGGCGTTCAGCCATCTGAAGGAATAATAGTGAACACATCAAAACTATGAAATAACACGTATGGAATCATGTAGTAACCAAAAAATTGTTAAACATATCAAAATGTATTTTATATTTGAGATTCTTCAAATTGCCACCCTTTGCCTTTATGACAGTTTTGCCTTGAATGAGTAGGTGTGTCCAAACTTTTGACTGGTAGTGTATATATACACATACAAAATAATGTGGACACCCCTTTAAATTAGTGGATTCGACTATTTCAGCCAATCCCCATTGCTGACATGTGTATAAAATCGAGCACACATCCATTCAATATCCATTGACAAACATTGGCAGTGGAATGGCCTTACTAAAGAGCTCAGTGACTTTTAACGTGGCATTGTCATAGGATGCCACCTTTCCAACAAGTCAGTTCGTCAAATTTCCTCCTTTGCTAGAAATGCCCCTGGTCAACTGTAAGTGCTGTTATTGTGAAGTGGAAACGTCTAGGAGCAACAACGGATCAGTTGCGAAGTGGTAAGCCACACAAGCTCACAGAATGGGACCGCCAAGTGCTGAAGAGCGTGTAAATGTCATCTGTCCTCGGTTCCAACACTCACTACCAAGTTCCAAACTGCCTCTGGAAGCAACGTCAGCACAAGAACTGTTCATCGGGAGCTTCATGAAATAGGTTTCCATGGCTGAACAGCCGCACACAATCCTAAGATCACCATGAGCAATGCCAAGCGTCAGCTGGAGTGGTGTAAAGCTCGCCGCCATTGGACTCTGGAGCAGTGGAAACACATTCTCTGGTGTGATGAATCACGCTTCACCATCTGGCAGTCCAACGGACGAATCTGGGTTTGGCGGATGCCAGGAGAACTCTACCTGCACCAATGCATAGTTCCAACTGTAAAGTTAGGTGGAGGAGGAATAATGGTCTGGGGCTGTTTTTCATGGTTCGGGCTAGGCCCCTTAGTTCCAGTGAAGGGAAATCTTAACGCTATAGCATACAATGACATTCTAGATGATTGTGTGCTTCCAACTTTGTGGCAACAATTTGGGGAAGGCCCTTTCCTGTTTCATCATGACAATGCCCCCGTGCACAAAGCGAGGTTCATACAGAAATGGTTTGTCGAGATCGGTGTGGTAGAACTTGACTGGTCTGCACAGAGCCCTGACCTCAACCCCATCGAACACCTTTGGGATGAATTGGAACGAACGACTGCTAGCCAGGCCTAATTGCCCAACATCATTGCCCGACCTCACTAATGCTCTTGTGGCTGAATGGAAACAAGTCCCTGCTGCAATCAATTTTCCAATATCTTGTGGAGGCTGTTATAGCAGCAAAGAGGGGACCAACTCCATATTACTGCACATGATTTTGGAATGAGATGTTCGATGAGCAGGTGTCCACATACTTTTGGTCATGTAGTGTACCTGACTTTAGGGCTAGTTCCAATATACCTTAATAATGTATTGTATATTCCTTTATATACACTGAGTTTACAAAACATTAAGAACACCTTCCTAATATTGAGGTGCACCCCCATCCTTTTGCCCTCAGAACAGCCTCAATTCGTAGGGACATGGACTCTACAAGGTTTCGAAAGCATTCCACAGGGATGCTGGCCCATGTTGACTCCAATGCTTCCCACAATTGTGTCAAGTTGGCTGGACGTCCTTTGCGTAGTGGACCATTCTTGATATACACGGGAAACTGTTGAGCGTGAAAAACCCAGCAGCGTTGCAGTTCTTGACACAAACCAGTGCGCCTGGCACCTACTACCATACCCTGTTCAAAGGCACTTAAATATGTTGTCTTGCCCATTCACCCTCTGAATAGCACACACGCACAATCCATGTCTCAATTGTCTCAAGGCTGAACCTGTCTCCTCCCCTTCATCTACACTGATTGAAGTAGATTTAACAGGTGACTTAATAGCTTTCACCTGGATTCACCTGGTCAGTCTATGTCATGGAAAGAGCAGGTGTCCTTAATGTTTTCTACACTCAGTGTATATGCCATTTATCAGACATTTTTATCCAAAGCGACTTAGTCATGCGTGCATACATTTTTTATGTGTGGGCGTTCCCGGGAATCAAGCCCACTATCCTGGCAACCCAAGTGTTGTGATCTAAATCACAATTGAAATTGAAATCTCAATATCTATATATATTCTTTTTAAGTATTATATTTTTTGCTTGTATTTATCGATAGAAAAATATCCAGAGGCAAACAAAGTGCTTTTTATTTGGAGAAACGCCACATGCTCCTTGGGAGGAGATTGATGACTTTGTTGTGTTCTGAGGTGCTTTTGTGCATGCGTGAGTGCGTGTGTGTAGGTGTGTATGCAGCCAGGTCACCCATGATACAAGTCAGTATTCGACGTCCGTCCATGTCTGAGGACGTCGGGAGATGACGTAGAAACCGGCCACTAGGGGCAACAGAGAGCACTGTTACCTCCAAGTAGGTTTTGGTTTTGCTAGGGCATTGTGGACAGGGATGGTGGATGTGCGGAAGGTTGCAAGTTCAAATCCAGCAAAATAAAGTTGTTTTGGAGATTTTTGTTTTAAGCCTATCCCAAACCTTAACCCTTACCTTAACCATTTGGAGTTAATGCCTAACCTTAAGATTTCTGAGTTAATGCCTAAACTTAACCTTAAACACTTCGAAATTTGACGTTCGCAGCAACTTCGAAATTTGATGTTTGACAAACATGTATGAACGTCTAATTCTGATGTGAGACTGTGAGAGCTAGGTGGTCTATGTCTGTTGGTGGTGTGTGTCATTGGCATTCTGTGCGTGTGTGTGCTTGTACATGCGTCTGTGTGTGTAATTGTGTGTGTATGTGTGTTATTACCTGAGGGCAGGTGAGTGTTTGCCTACCAGTCACTCTTTATGAGCTGACTGTTTGCTCAGGGAATGCACCATGTCCGATTTGTCGTTGGCTCCCATTGTTTCGCTCATCTGACCGTTGCCTTGAGGTTGTTTTCTGGCTGGGCCCTGGTAACTGAGGAATATGTGATTTCTCTTCTCTTTCTCGCTCTCTCTTTATTTTGCATGTGTTCCTCTCTCTCATGTCTCTCTCTCTCTCTTGCTCTCTCTTGCTCTCTCTCGCTCTCTCTCTCTCTCTCTCTCTCTCTCTCTCTCTCTCTCTCTCTCTCTCTCGCGTACTGTATATTCAAATATTGCATAATTTCAGTTCAAGGAGTTATGTGATATTCCGTCACCACTGACCCCAGCCCAAAAAACAATGGTATTTTATTAGGAGAGACTGTGTGTGTGTGTGTGTGTGGGGGGGTGTTTGTGCACACATATGAGTGTGTGTATCTTTGTGAATGTGTGTCTGCCGTCCTGTGCCACAATGTGGGTGGTCCTCACGGCTGGCTTGATTGTAATCCTCTGTCACATAAATCAGTGTCCGGGCTCGGCCCGCCCAGGGGCTTGGGGCTGGTGGAGGGCCTGGGTCAGGGGCTGTGGCAGTGTGACCACCAGAGGACCAGTGCTAGTAGGTCCACACCAAGGCCCAGTCACTTCCATGCTGCCATGCCCACACCTCAACTATCCACACGGCTACTAAACCAACTCTGCCTGCATGGCTGCACTCACAAAACAGCTCCACCTACACAACAATGATTCAATAACTAAATGAACCACACTGAAATATGAGGCGATACTCATAACTCATGAAGTGGACCAATGTGTGGCTCAGTTGGTAGAGCATGGTGTTTGCAACACCAAGGATCGTGGGTTTGATTCCCTCTGGGGCCACCTGTATGAAAAACCTGTACGCAAGGCTGTAAGTTGCTTTGGATAAAACTGTGTGCTAAATGGCATATATTATATTATTATTACACCACACAAAAACATGAGTCCACATAAGCCATGCCGATAGGCCTATTCTAAGACTTAGTAGTCATAGCTTAAAGGCATGTCATAAAGTTTCAACCATAATATGTACGTTTGTCACAGCATTTCTGGTAACAACGACATTATTGTTCAGAAACTTTTCTTTCCGACCATCATTTCCCTTTGTGTTAGTTTACTTATGTAAGTCCACTCTCTGCTAACCTGGTTGGCCTGTGACAGCACTCTGGATAGCACTCTGAATTGGCTCAAATGATATTGTCTGACTGAAAGTGTCAAGATTAAAGCCACTGGTCTTTGTTGAAGCTACTTCTCTGTGCAATGAGGATGAGGAGGATGAAGGTGAAGGCTTGTCCTGTCTGGCCGACTCTCTGTCCTTTTATCTAGGGAGATTGCATGCAGCTCTCACGCCGCAGACCTTAAACCCTTGTACACACTGTAGCGGCTCAAAGAGCTGCGGCATTCATGAAGATAATGCTGTTTGTATTGTTTGGAATAATAACACTCCATCTAGATGGATAAAGAAACAACAGGCACAAGTGGAGAGATAGAGAGAGAGGAATACAAAAGCAGAAGATGAAAGGAGAGAGGTAAAGAGAGAGAGTCAGGGAGAGAGGTATCCCACTCATCCACATCCCTGTTTGGATTTGATGGACCTCATAACAACATGCTCACACACAAATGGACTCAGAGTGGCTCCATTATTGGCCCCCAGTGGCCCCCCCTCTGTGCATCTTGACCGATGGAAGCCGCGATGCAGAAATGCAATTTGTTCTTTTGTCTGGCTAGGATCACAGAGGGAGGTTGCGCAGTTTTTTAAATGTTTTATCAAACTTTTTTTCTTGTTTCTGTCGCTGGAGTGCAATTTAGTTTGATGAGCAGGTGGTCTCTTTTGAATCTTGCATACGGCACATTTTTAGCTTTCACCTGTGGCGTGTGGGCCTTTCAGTCTGAGTCAGTCATGTAGGCTAGGATTAGAGAAGAGGAGGAGGAGGAGGAGGAGGAGAAGGAGGAGGGGTGTAAGGGAGTGTTGTGGAGGACCTTAGCGCCCTGCAGTCAGAGTCATGCCAAGTAGAGATTAAATAGAGTATTTTGTCTCAGACTGGCTCTGAAGGGCCTGAATCGGGCCTCCAGATGGCTTTTGTGGTGGCCAGGGGAAGAGGGCTGGAGACATGGGCTGTGGATCAGACCCTGCGGAGCGGGGTAGTCCCTAGGCCCAGCAGGTAAAGCTTTGTGGGACAGGACAGACAGGGACAGGGAGCGGGGAGGAGGGGGGAGGGAAGGAGTCGCTGTCTCAGCGCTTTTCCACCTTGGATCAGAAGTGTGGAGAGGGAGAGAAAGGGTGGATTAGAGCGAAAGAGAGATGTTTTGGTGCGATGGCTTTGCTCATCTAGTTGCATGGACATACACAAGCACACATACACACACACACACACACACACCAGCTACGCACAATAAGTGTGTGTGTGTCTTTATGACTCACCTCTGCGCCAGCAGGCCTCTCATCAGAGTGTAAATCCTCTGAATAACCACCCCAGTAAGACACAGTGAAGCATGCTGCCTGATGTCCTCTGAATAACCACCCCAGTAAGACACAGTGAAGCATGCTGCCTGATGTCCTCTGAATAACCACCCCAGTAAGACACAGTGAAGCATGCTGCCTGATGTCCTCTGAATAACCACCCCAGTAAGACACAGTGAAGCATGCTGCCTGATGTCATCTGAATAACCACCCCAGTAAGACCCAGTGAAGCATGCTGCCTGATGTCCTCTGAATAACCACCCCAGTAAGACACAGTGAAGCATGCTGCCTGATGTCCTCTGAATAACCACCCCAGTAAGACGCAGGGAAGCATGCTGCCTGATGTCCTCTGAATAACCACCCCAGTAAGACCCAGTGAAGCATGCTGCCTGATGTCACCTCTAATACAAAAGACACAGCAGAAGAAAGAAATGGAAGGATGGAGTGGAATGTTGCTGTGTCTGATCTTCAAAACCCCTTGTCCTCTTTCACACTCCTGTCTGATTCCCACTATAGTGCCCGACCCCAACCGTACTGTCTTGGCTCTGATACTTTCCTTCTACATGGTTGGTTACAGCAACTAGTGGATGCATAACCATGACAACCTAGCACAGCTCTGCTTGGCTTGGGTCAGCAGTGTGAAAAAGGTAACTGTCTGTCTGGCCGTCCGTCTGTCCATCCTGAACATGGAACTAACGCATGAGCTTTTCAACAATTTACTTTCATCAGAGTTTCATTGAGTTCTACTAATGACCTTTTAGTAGCTGTTGTGGTTAATTACTGACAGAAATTATTTAGTTATGACAGCTTTATCTGTGTGAGACATTCCTAAATGATAAACTCCATGGATACGTCAAGCCAAACAAATCAATATTGGTCAATGACACCAACCAGCACTGCTTACCAGATGTAGGGTAAAGTTGCATTTCCCCCACTAATGGTTAGGGTTAGGATTGGGGGAGGGGAAGCTGATCCTAGATCTGTACCTAGGGGAAAAACTTCACACCGGAGCCATTCTTTTTGGCTTTACTTTCTGAATCAGAGAAAACAGTTGGTAAAAACAACATGTATTGAATTATGATGCAGCTCTAATGCATTATAAGACCTGCCATAATTATGTATAATATCATGTTTAATATCATGTATAATATCATGTTTATCAATGCTTATAGTCCGGGTAGCCATTTGATTAGCTGTTCAGGAGTCTTATGGCCTTGGGGTAGAAGCTGTTAAGAAGCCTTTTGGACCTAGACTTGGCGCTCCGGTACCGCTTGACGTGCGGTAGCAGAGAGAACAGTCTATGACTAGGGTGGCTGGCCATGCAGTCATGGGTAAACAGGGAGTACAGGAGGGGACTGAGCATGCACCCCTGAGGGGTCCCCGTATTGAGGATCAGCATGGCAGATGTGTTCTTACTTACCCTTACCACCTGGGGGCAGCCCGTCAGGAAGTCCAGGATCCAGTTGCAGAGGGAGGTGTTTAGTCCCAGGGTCCTTGGCTTAGTGATGAGCTTTGAGGGAACTATGGTGTTGAATGCTGAGCTGTAGTCAATGAATAGCATTCTCACGTGGAGTGCAATAGTATTGCATCATCTGTGGATATGTTGGGGCGGTATGCAAATTGGAGTGGGTCTAGGGTTTCTGGGATAATGGTGTTGATGTGAGCCATGACCAGCCATTCAAAGCTCTTCATGGCTACAGACGTGAGTGCTACGGGTCTGTAGTAATTTAGGCAGGTTACCTTAGTCTTCTTGGGCACAGGGACTATGGTGGTCTGCTTGAAACATGTTGGTATTACAGACTCAGTCAGTGACAGGTTGAAAATGTCAGTGAAGACACTTGCCAGTTGATCAGCGCATGCTCGGAGTACACGTCCTGGTAATCCATCTGGCCCTGCGGCCTTGTGAATGTTGACCTGTTTAAAGAATTTACTCACTTCGGCTACGGAGAGCATGATCACACAGTCGTCCGGAACAGCTGATGCTCTCATGCATGCTTCATTGTTGCTTGCCTCGAGGTGAGCATGGAAGTGATTTAGCTCGTCCGGTAGGCTCGTGTCACTGGGCAGCTCGCGGCTGTGCTTCCCTTTGTAGTCTGTAATAGTTTGCAAGCCCTGCCACATCCGACGAGCGTCGGAGCCAGTGTAGCATGTATAATAGCATGTATAATAACATGTATAATATAATGTTTAATAGCATGTATTATATCATGTATTATATCATGTATAATAACATGTGTAATATCATATTTAATATCATGTATTATATCATGTATAATACAGTGCATTCGGAAAGTATTCAAACCCCTTGACTTTTTCCACATTTTGTTACTTTACAGCCTTATTCTAAAATTGATTAAATAGTTTTTTCCCCCCCTCATCAATCTACACACAATCCCCCATAATGACAAAGTAAAAACAGGTTTTTAGGAATGTGTGCAAATGTATAACATAACAACACTGAAATATCACATTAACATAAGTATTCAGACCCTTTACTCAGTACTTTGTTGAAGCACCTTTGGCAGCGATTACAACCTTGAGTCTTCTTGGGTATGACGCTACAAGCTTGGCACACCTGTACACAATCCTGTCTCGGAGCTCTACGGACAATTCCTTCGACCTCATGACTTGGTTTTTGCTCTGACATGTACTGTCAACTGTGGGACCTTATATAGACCGGTGTGTGCCTTTACAAATCATGTCCAATCAATTGAATTTACCACAGGTGGACTCCAATAAAGTTGTAGAAACATCTCAAGGATGATCAATGGAAACAGGATGCGCCTGAGCTCAATTTCGAGTCTTATAGCAAAGGGTTTGAATACTTATGTAAATAAGGTATTTCTGTTATTTATTTTTAATTAAACATTTAAAAAAACTGTTTTCACTTTATCATTATGGGGTATTGTGTGTAGATTGATGAGGGGAAAAAGTAATGTAATCCCTTTTAGAATAAGACTGGAACGTAACAAAATGTGGATAAAGTCAAGGGGTCTGAATACTTTCTGAATGTTTAATGTCATGTATAATAGCATGTATAAAACAGTATATTATTATAATCTCATTATAATCCTGACTAAATTGCAGCCATCCCTGGTTGATCTCATCTTGGATCGAACTCTCTCACTGTCTCAAATGGCACCCTTTTTCCTATATAGTCCACTTCCTTTGACTAGGGCCTATAGGGCTCTAGTCAAAAGTAGTGCACTATGTAGGGAACATGGTGCCATTTGGGACACATCCTGTGTCTCAGTGAGGCTCAAGAGTCTTCCAGACCTTCTCGTCTTAATCAAAGCGAATAGTTTTCTCTTTGATTGTTCCACTGCTATGAGGTTTGTCCTCCCAGTGTTTGTCATGGAGGTTTCACCAGTGGCTGCTGGCTCTGATAAACATTGAGGGATTGGATCATTGAATCATTGGATCCAGACCCGTCAGTGGTACAATCATTGGATCCAGACCCACCACATGGTACAGGGCTGGGTTATGGAGGGTTAGTCATGTTTATGTGTGATGTTTGTCCTATTCCTAATCCCTGCATGGTGGGATTAACGATTGATTTCGTCATCCCACCTTTTTCCACTGGCCCCTGACGTTTGTACATTGGACTGGAATATTTTAGTTGGGCAGGAAGCCTAGTGTGTGTGTGTGTTCCTCTGGGATGTAGAGATACTGACACAGAGACATGGCACTACCATGGATATTGATAGGAAACTGGGAGGGATATTGTTTGGCGTCCTCTCTTCTCTCCTCTGTGGCTGAGTGGTTGAAGGTGTGTTTGGGTTTAATGACTGAGCCATCATGGAAGTGTTGTTTTCAAAACATCCTGGGACTGGAAGCCCTGTAGGATCTGCTTAATCAAAGACACTGGTCTGTCAGTGTGGCGTCGCGACGAACTGAAATGTGTGATGTCATAAAAGGGCCGGACTATCGCATTTGGGGCCCCGGGACACAGACCTTTTTTAGCTTGGCACATCTAGCCACTGGGATTTCTGCCCATTCTTCAAGACAAAACTGCTCCAGCTCCTTCAGACCTTACTGCATTTCAAAAACATTTTGCCATGGTGCAGAGAGAAAATGTGCAGTTTTATAATGCTATTCTACACATTTTGTCATGAGGCTAAGAGAAATGTTGCAGTTTTAAAGCACATTTCCAGCAAATTGGTGATGTTTTATAGCTCATCTCATGCTTTTGTTCACATTTTGCCATTATGCTGAGAGCAAATGTTGCAGTTTTTAATCTAATGACCTGCTATTCTACACATTTTGCTATCCTATGCTATCTGGGGTTGGGGGCTCCCTGGAGGTCGGGGGCCCCGGGGGAAGTGTCCTCGTTTGGTAACCGGCCCTGAGGAAGTGAGATGAGTGGTTCAACAGTTAGTGCTATCCGGTATCCTTGGGACGTCCCTAACCTTAACCCTTACCTAAACCATTTTAAATGTCAACTTCAATTGGGTGACGTCAGAGTTGGGACGTCCCAAGGATTCCGTTTAGACTTTTTCGTGGTTCAACTGAACTTTGTTGAAATCCAGGATCAGAGGTTTTGACTAGATGAGATGCCACTAATGTCAGAAGTGACTTTTCGTAGCAGGTTAGGAGAACTTACGCAGCAGATTAGGGTAATTAATGTAGCAGGTTAGGAAAAGGGTTAGGGTTAGCTAAAACGCAAACATTCTCCCAGAAGTCACTCAAACATGTAACTTTTGACGTCACTTAGCGGCATCCATTTTAGACATGACCAGGATCAGATAGTGCTCTAAGGTGAAGTTTCCCCATAGGTACAGACCTAGTATCAGCATCCCCTCCCCCAATCCTAGCCTTCACCATTAGTGGGGAAAATGCAAAATTGACCTAAGATCAGCTTAGTGAAAGGAATGACCTAGGGTGCCCTTGTGTTTGAGAATGGAAAGGGATGTTGTTCACTGCTAAGATTATTTAGCTTGACCTTTTGGATTTCATCATTGGAATTGATCCTGAACATAACACATCTACACCCCCAGTAACACACACACACACACACACACACACACACACACACACACACACACACACACACACACACACACAATAAAAAAGTGACAGATACATACTGTATAATTATATCTGTTTATGTGTGTGGGCAATGGGGTCACAGGGTCGTGAAGGACCACTTGTGGCTGTTTGGAATAGTTGACACCATACAATCAGCGAAGAACTCTCACCATAGAGTTGTGGGATATTTGGGTGTGATTTACATATATAGAGGGAACAGTCTTACTCCCTGTTCAACAACAACACAACACACCCTCAATAGTTCAGTGAAAGAATGGATCCCATCCCTAGCCCTTTGGATGTGGAGATGGATGCTTTGTCCGGGTGTGACCATGGAATACTGCCTATTCAACCTCCAGTCTACATGGTCCGTGTGTGTGTGCACATCAAGTGTGTGAATGTGTGGGTGCGTGTGTGTGTGCGTGCATGTGTCTGTCTCACCGTGTGCGTATGTGTGTGTGTTTGACTCACCACACATAGTAGCCGTCCTTCTGAATAGCAGCTGAAGCTTCATATGGGGTCATGATTAATTGGTGTTGGGCTCAGTGAGTGAAGATGTGCTCCACCATGCTTGTCCTGCTTAGTGTCCTGCTAGTATCCTCTTGTCTGCACCGCACCGAGCCTTTTAATTGGATTAAAAAAGTCACAGTCTCCTGGTTCAACTGTCCCCCGTGGTACCTGAATGGGGTAACTCCGTTGCCCCTGCATCTCTGGGGGTAAACCCTGTCCCTGTCTGTGACCCCAATTCTCTTTTTCTTTTAACCTTTTTTTGCACCATTCTTCTTACCTTCTCTCTATATCTCTCTCTCTCTCTCTCTCTCTCTCTCTCTCTCTCTCTCTCTCTCTCTCTCTCTCTCTCTCTCTCTCTCTCTCTCTCGCTCTCTCTCTCTCTCTCTCTCTCTCTCTCTCTCTCTCTCTCTCTCTCTCTCTCTCTCTCTCTCTCTCTCTCTCTCTCTCTCTCTCTCTCTCTCTCTCTCTCTCTCTCTCTCTCTCTCTCTCTCTCTCTCTCTCTCTCTCTCTCTCTCTCTCTCTGTCTCACACTCTTTCTTCTTATCAAAAACAGTAACCTTTTAACCTCAATTCACAAACTTGAACAGTTTTCCTAATTAAAAAGAACCCCAAATATTATTTAATGTGTAAATCAATCTTTATTTATTTATCTTCCCCTGTTTCTGTCTTTTATTAGATGAGAGTTTTGAAGGTGATTCCTTTAGCCGACGTCAGGAAGGCCTCTGAAAACCCAAATCCGCACCATTTCAACACCTTTTCATTTCCCTTACCCAGCCAGTGTTTGTGTGAATGTCTGCAACCCCAGAGCCTGGCAGACCTGGGCTGTCAGCAAGGGGACATGCCTGCCTCCGTTGACCTGATCGGTGCTTACAGAGCACTCTGACCACACCATGGGGTGAATGATGCTCCGCCTTGCTTCTGCTCCTGGTTTAATCCTCCTCCCCTTTAAACCACAATGGGAAACATGTGGTCAGTCTCTGTAGGGTATAGAGCACCCGGGCCCACCCCGAGAGACAACGCTGTTTACCTCCTGCTCTAAAACTAAAATGTCACTACACAAACCATACCTACCTAACCTATTCTATGACAACAGCTCCTGTGACCAACTCTGAGGCCTGGGAGGTTGGAGGTGCATCGCCATTAGTTTACAACTAGTGTATCCAGTAACAGTGAAGGGTAGAATGTTTGTTATTTGGATATTTTATTAGGATCCCCTTTAGCTGTTGCTACTGCAGGAGCTACTCTTCCTGGGGTCCACACAAAACATGAAACATGGTATAGTACATAACATTTACAGACAAGAACAACGCAAGGACTGAGCTGCAGAAATACAATCCTGAAAGAAAGATAGATAAACATGCACTGTTGAATGCTATCGCAGTTTCTTGGATTGCAATGTTTTGACCTGAAGGTTTTCGTCAGTCTCACTGCCGTTACCTTTCTGAGACACAAGGCGGAGACTGGAGGAAGTAGTTGGTCCATTTGGGTACAATCGGGTCGTCAAGATTCTTCTTGAATGTTCCCAGAAAGTCAACGAGATACAGTGAATTCCTACTCGTTGGAATAGTCCCATAGCTTCTCACCTCGTAAAACTTTATGCACAACAAGAACGTTTTATTTCCACATTATCCAGATACAAAGTGAAAGTAGGCCAGTTTTATTAAACGCTCTAATTTTATTATCCTCCTCTCTGTCTCTTTCCACACCTCATTGACTTATGGGTCAGAGTTTTGATTGCAGGTCTTGATGAAGATGAAGGGTTGGGCTTGTAAAAACCATCTCCAAAAACAAGATAATCCTCCATGTCGGATACAGTGGCTTGCGAAAGTATTCACCCCCCTTGGCATTTTTCCTATTTTGTTACCTTACAACCTGAAATTAAAATTGCATGCCTACCACTTTGAAGATGCAAAATATTTTTTGTTGTGAAACAAACAAGAAATAAGACAAAAAAACAGAAAACTTGAGCGTGCATAACCATTCACCCCCCCAAAGTAAAAACTTTGTAGAGCCACCTTTTGCAGCAATTACAGCTGCAAGTATCTTGGGGTGTCTCTATAAGCTTGGCACATCTAGCCACTGGGATTTCTGCCCATTCTTCAAGACAAAACTGCTCCAGCTCCTTCAAGTTGGATGGGTTCCGCAGGTGTACAGCAATCTTTTAGTCATACCACAGATTCTCAATTGGATTGAAGTCTGGGCTTTGACTAGGCCATTCAAAGACATTTAAATGTTTCCCCTTAAACCACTCAAGTGTTGCTTTAGCAGTATGCTTAGGGTCATTGTCCTGCTGGAAGGTGAACCTCTGTCCCAGTCTCAAATCTCTGGAAGACTGAAACAGGTTTCTCTCAAGAATTCCCCTGTATTTAGCGCCATCCAACTCTGACCAGTTTCCCAGTTCCTGCCAATGAAAAACAGCCCCACAGCATGATGCTGCCACCACCATGCTTCACTGTGGAGATGGTGTTCTCGGGATGATGAGAGTTGTTGGGTTTGCGCCAGACATAGCGTTTTCCTTGATCGCCAAAAAGCTCAATTTTAGTCTCATCTGACCAGAGTACCTTCTTCCATATGTTTGGGGAGTCTCCCACATGCCTTTTGGCAAACACCAAACCAAAGTGTCACACCAAAGTATTTGCTTATTTTTTTCTTTAAGCAATGGCTTAAAGATATGGCCACTCTTCCGTAAAGCCCAGCTCTGTGGAGTGTACAGCTTAAAGTGGTCCTATGGACAGATACTCCAATCTCAAAGTTTTAGATATTTTTTTATAACCCAACCCTGATCTGTACTTCTCCACAACTTTGTCCCTGACCTGTTTGGAGAGCTCCTTGGTCTTCATGGTGCTGCTTGCTTGGTGGTGCCCCTTGCTTAGTGGTGTTGCAGACTCTGGGGCCTTTCAGAATAGGTGTATATATATATACTGAGATCATGTGACAGATCATGTGATACTTAGATTGCACACAGGTGGACTTTATTTAACTAATTATGTGACTTTTGAAGGTAAATGGTTGCACCAGATCTTATTTAGGGGCTTCATAGTGATTAATCGCATTGTCTGAAAGGATTCAAAATACACTGAAAACATCCAAAATACATAATCTCTACAGTTTAAAACAACAATGCAATGTCAAAACAAGTTGACATTGAGGTTAAGGAAAGTGTGCTTAATCAATGTACCTGATTTTGCTAACCGTTACTTTGTACAAAATCACGATGTCAATATTACTGTAATGCTTTTGTCTAAAAAACTTAAATTACAGCTCAATTTCAGAAAATTCTGAGTTTGCGATTAATCACGATTAATCACAGCGGATCCTTCAATTAACTTGATTAAATGTTTCTATTGTTTGACAGCCCTAGTTATTACATTAGATCTCTAGTGTATGGTGAGATGCGTCACCATCAGTGTGTGTTGGAAGTGGTAGTGCAGTGTGTTGAGACGCCAGGCAGGCCTTGACTCTGGCTCTCTGACACCCTGTCCTGACGAGGTGTGGCAGCTAGGTGATCTGGGGGATGACTGAGGACTTCTGATGTCCCCTCCCTGTCAGGGGTTCAACTGTCCTTTGAGGTCTGGTTCCCCTTCCCCACCCTTTCCTGTCCTCCTCCTCCTCCTCCTCTTCCTATTCTTTATCCAGGCATGTCATTGGCTCAGCTCTTATCTGAGAGCTCTCTGCAACCCAAACCGGGATGTCGTCCACACACGCACAGTCATGCACACACACACACACACACACACACACACACACACACACACACACACACACACACACACACACACACACACACACACACACACACACACACACAAACCCACTTAGATCCCAGATGAAAAGTCAGGTCCCTGTTCAGTGAGAGAGACCCAGTCTGTGAACTCTCCAGAGTGGCTGACAGAGAACCCTCCACACTCCCTCCCAGGAGAACAGAGGCCACCTGCACCTCTCCACGCCCCTGCTCTGACCTTCACATGTTGACACTGTACCACACACGGAAGCAGACACAGCTATCCCACAGTGGCAGTGTTGCTGCTTAAAGGGCTATGGTACTGTTTTGGTTAAAAGAAAAGGAAGATGTCTGACATTAAACGGGTCTCTCTGTCTCGCCTGGAAAGCCATGCTTGTGTGAGGTCATTGAGGATAGAGGATATTAGCGGATATATGTAGGCGGCAAGTAGCCTAGCGGTTAAGAGCCAGTTGGGCCAGTAACCGAAAGGTCACTGGTTCGAATCCCGAGCCGACTATGTGAAAAATCTGTTGGTGTGCCCTTGAGAAAGGCACTTAACCGTAATTGCTCCTGTAAGTTGCTCTGGAGAAGAGTGTCTGCTAAAATGTAAGTGTATTTTAATGCTGTTTTCACAATGACCTACCATTGTTAGTATAGTACATTTCATCTCTGAATGATAGGCATTATAGTTAATATCCATATGTACACTATGGCTTCCCATGCCTCTAGTTTGAATTACTACGGTAACTAATGAATAGTAAACCTGTAAACGCTCCATCAGATAGTTTGGCCTGATGCTATCTATGATGGGTGGTAGTGGGGCAATGGGGACTGTGCTGATTTAGTTGGAGGGCCTTTTATGACGGTGCATAGCCTCCTGATTAACAGCATGTGGAGCCTGTAGGCGAAGGAGACTTGTATCTTCTCCAAACGTCTGTGTTTGATTAAAACAGCCCAGTCCACGGCTCCGTTCCAAATGGCACCTTATTCCCTTCATAGTGCACTGCTTTTCGCAAAGAGCCCTATTGACCTTGGTAGTCCACTATATAGGGAATATTGTGCCATTTGGGACACGGCCCATATACCTCCATTGCCAGGCAGCCTGGTCCGTCTGTCCATTTGTCCCTACTGGAAACGCTGAAAGGGGAGAGAAGGCTTCCAAATGACCCCAATGTCCCTTGATATTTATCACTGAGTTTTTTCACTGTTTCTGTTAATCTAATCTTGAACCAAATCCTGCTACTCTATTTAACTTGATTTAACCTTCAGGCTGTGGTAACAGTCTGTCACAAGACACTAATGTTAATCAGCTGTGTTCTACTGCATTGTGACTATAGTATGATGATGGAGAATGGCAGCTTAATGGGAATCTATCTTAAATAAATTGGGGCTGATTTCACAGACAAGGATTAAGATGGGTCCTGGACTGAAAAATAATATAAGGGGCGGTTTCCAAGACAAGATTATGCCTAGTCCTAGACTAAAATGCAAGCTCAATGGAGAATTAAATATGAGTGTTAGTCCAGGACTAGACTTCATCTGTGTCTGGGAAACCGGCCAATGAAGTTCAGTTTGGACTGGGTAGTTTCACGTTTAGAGGAAGAAGAAATCAATGTTTTCTGTCAATTCTAGCTGCTACGCTATATCAGTGTTTGGGAACTAGAACAGCACTTGAATCCGTCCTTTGCTAATTTCCTATACCTGCCAAACACACTTTAAACATGTTTCCACATGTTGCTTATTCTGCCGTGGAGCTGCCAAGCCAGGAGTCAAAGCCTGCTGAGTGGTAGCTTATCAAAATGTTTCCCACATTCCCTATGGTACCTCAAAGTTGTCTTTGAATGTGAAATCAGGGCCTATATACATGAGACGTCTCAGAGTAGTGCTGATCTAGGATCAGTTTTGAGATGTTTTATGAATACAGGCCTAGGTATTGTTTTATTTTCAACTGAATCTGAACCTAGATCAGTCAAGCAGTGGTTGAGGAATACTGGATGCTGGTTGGTTGGTTATGATTATATTATACTGGCTACAGTACAGAATCTGATAAACCCTGCACCATATCACTCTGTAGTCTTGTGTATCAAACCCAAATCAAACCCAATCAGTTAGTCAGGGATTCCTCTTAGACTGATAATCATAACTACATGTAGATTACCTTCAAGAGAAAGGGTTAGGATGCATATTTTACCCTTAGGTCTTTGCAGGTTTGTAATGGGAATAACTGATATGGAGTTGTTAGCATACAACTACAGGGAGCCAGAGTTTCTGTGTGTGTGTGTGTGTGTGTGTGTGTGTGTGTGTGTGTGTGTGTGTGTGTGTGTGTGTGTGTGTGTGTGTGTGTGTGTGTGTGTGTGTGTGTGTGTGTGTGTGTGTGTGTGTGTGTGTGTGTGTGTGTGTGTGTGTGTGTGTGTGCGTGCGTGGACCCAAGCCCAGAGCTGTAAGAGTGGTTGCACCTCAGCTCAGAGATGTAATCTGATTTGCAGAAAAGAGCGGGTTGTTTCACATGACTGGTTTAATAGGGAAATGGCGCAAGGTTGTGCCAGTGTCCCTGAGTTGTGTGCGCGTGCTTTCAGGTGCATATGTTTGTGGATTATGTGTTTCTCCCCGTTTGTCCCTGTTTGTGTCTTGTATACTGATGAGTGTGTGTGTTGGTTGGCTGTAAACCGGTAGAGATGTTTATGTTTGTAAATGTGTTTCAGTGTGTTGTTGTGTGGTTGGAACAAGGGTGTAACTGTAACTGTTGCTCTTTTCAGTTGTTGTTCTTGGGGGTTCAAAACAGATTTATTTACATGAAAGTTACATGAAAGTAAAAGTACAGCAAATCAGCTGACAATCACACATCTGGAAAAGAGTCCGGGCTGCAGCGTTGGACTCGGATACTCATTCAGTGGTTTACATGTCCCTTTGAATCAGAGCTTTATTTTGAACTAATGGACCACCAGAAATATATCAAATCATTGAAATCATCCTCTGGTTCCAATTCTGGGGAGAGGAATGTAGAGATCAAGTCCCTTGAACATCATGTGTGCGTCACAAATGGCACCCATAGAGAATGATACAGAAAGCATCCCTATATAGTTCCAATTATGACCTCTGTGAGCACATTTTGAAGTAGTCCATTTTCTTCTTCACGATTGGCTAGTCCCTCCTGATGACCAGTTGGACCTGACTCCAACAGGGTCACCAGGAGGGATCAGCCCATGATGTTGGAAGTCCCACCCAGTTGATTACATTAAAATGGTGGAAGCCCTCAATGACACTGCCCCTGCTAACACAGCCTTTTGATGGCACCCTATTCCCTTTATAGTGCACTACTTTTGTCAAGAGGGTACATAGGGTAGTGCACCATAGGGTAGTGCCCATAGGGTAGTGCACCATAGCATAGTGCACCATAGGGTAATGCACCATAGGGTAGTGCCCATAGGGTAATGCACCATAGGGTAGTGCACCATAGGGTAATGCACCATAGGGTAATGCACCATAGGGTAGTGCACCATAGGGTAATGCACCATAGGGTAGTGCCCATAGGGTAGTGCACCATAGGGTAGTGCACCATAGGGTAATGCACCATAGGGTAGTGCACCATAGGGTAATGCACCATAGGGTAATGCACCATAGGGTAGTGCACCATAGGGTAATGCACCATAGGGTAGTGCCCATAGGGTAGTGCACCATAGGGTAGTGCACCATAGGGTAATGCACCATAGGGTAGTGCCCATAGGGTAATGCACCATAGGGTAGTGCACCATAGGGTAGTGCACCATAGGGTAATGCACCATAGGGTAGTTCCCATAGGGTAATGCACCATAGGGTAGTGCACCATAGGGTAATGCACCATAGGGTAGTGCACCATAGGGTAGTGCACCATAGGGTAATGCACCATAGGGTAATGCACCATAGGGTAGTGCACCATAGTGTAGTGCCCATAGGGTAGTGCACCATAGGGTAGTGCACCATAGGGTAGTGCACCATAGGGTAATGCACCATAGGGTAGTGCACCATAGGGTAATGCACCATAGGGTAGTGCACCATAGGGTAATGCACCATAGGGTAGTGCACCATAGGGTAATGCACCATAGGGTAGTGCACCATAGGGTAGTGCACCATAGGGTAGTGCACCATAGGGTAGTGCACCATAGGGTAATGCACCATAGGGTAGTGCACCATAGGGTAATGCATAGGGGTGTAACGATCCATCTACTACATCGATGTATCGATTTATATTCCTATGATCCAACTACATCGATCTGTGCTCGGCGAGTTGGCCTTTTGGACAGCATATATCGATCTAACATCGTTTTAAAATGTAATAAATCGATTGTATCGATACTAGGAAATAACCCATTGGATTTAAACACGTCAGACTTTATATGGATGTTTTTTCTTAGCACTTTTAATGATAAAGGCTTTAAACATTACTCGATTCAGTCTGCCTATCCGTGACGTCATCGCGCCAGCAGCAGCGCAAAGGCGCCAAGACAACAAAACATAGCATGGCGGACGACAGAGGAGAAGCCGACGAGCGAGAAATTATCAAGCCACCATTGCGGTCCTTACAAGAAACAGGAATCTAGGAAACTTCACCTGCACTGTCCAGTATCCAGGTATTTATTTCAGTCACACTGGTTGAATTTTTGGCTAAAAGGTTACTGAATCGATTTCAAGTCACTGAATCGTTTCGGATCGTATCGTTCTAAATGAACCAATATCGTCCTTGAATCGTATCGACAACCACGAATCGTGATACAAATCGAATCGTTGTTAAAACGAATCGTTACACCCCTAGTAATGCACCATAGGGTAGTGCACCATAGGGTAGTGCCCATAGGGTAGTGCACCATAGGGTAGTGCACCATAGGGTAGTGCACCATAGGGTAGTGCACCATAGGGTAGTGCACCATAGGGTAGTGCACCATAGCATAGTGCACCATAGGGTAATGCACCATAGGGTAATGCACCATAGGGTAATGCACCATAGGGTAATGCACCATAGGGTAGTGCACCATAGGGTAATGCACCATATGGTAGTGCACCATAGGGTAATGCACCATAGGGTAATGCACCATAGGGTAGTGCACCATAGGGTAATGCACCATAGCATAGTGCACCATAGGGTAATGCACCATAGGGTAATGCACCATAGGGTAATGCACCATAGGGTAGTGCACCATAGGGTAATGCACCATAGGGTAGTGCACCATAGGGTAATGCACCATAGGGTAGTGCACCATAGGGTAATGCACCATAGGGTAATGCACCATAGGGTAATGCACCATAGGGTAATGCACCATAGGGTAGTGCCCATAGGGTAGTGCACCATAGGGTAATGCACCATAGGGTAATGCACCATAGCATAGTGCACCATAGGGTAATGCACCATAGGGTAATGCACCATAGGGTAGTGCACCATAGCATAGTGCACCATAGGGTAATGCACCATAGGGTAGTGCACCATAGGGTAATGCACCATAGGGTAGTGCCCATAGGGTAGTGCCCATAGGGTAGTGCCCATAGGGTAGTGCACCATAGCATAGTGCACCATAGCATAGTGCACCATAGGGTAATGCACCATAGGGTAGGGAACCATAGGGTAGTGCACCATAGGGTAGTGCACCATAGGGTAGTGCACCATAGGGTAGTGCACCATAGGGTAATGCACCATAGGGTAGTGCCCATAGGGTAGTGCACCATAGGGTAATGCACCATAGGGTAGTGCACCATAGGGTAGTGCACCATAGGGTAGTGCACCATAGGGTAGTGCACCATAGGGTAGTGCACCATAGGGTAATGCACCATAGGGTAGTGCCCATAGGGTAGTGCCCATAGGGTAGTGCACCATAGGGTAATGCACCATAGGGTAGTGCACCATAGGGTAGTGCACCATAGGGTAGTGCACCATAGGGTAGTGCACCATAGGGTAGTGCACCATAGGGTAGTGCACCATAGGGTAATGCACCATAGGGTAGTGCCCATAGGGTAGTGCCCATAGGGTAGTGCACCATAGGGTAATGCACCATAGGGTAGTGCACCATAGGGTAATGCACCATAGGGTAGTGCACCATAGGGTAGTGCCCATAGGGTAGTGCACCATAGGGTAGTGCCCATAGGGTAGTGCACCATAGGGTAGTGCACCATAGGGTAGTGCACCATAGGGTAGTGCACCATAGGGTAGTGCACCATAGGGTAATGCACCATAGGGTAGTGCACCATAGGGTAGTGCACCATAGGGTAGTGCACCATAGGGTAGTGCACCATAGGGTAGTGCACCATAGGGTAGTGCACCATAGGGTAATGCACCATAGGGTAGTGCACCATAGGGTAATGCACCATAGGGTAGTGCACCATAGGGTAATGCACCATAGGGTAGTGCACCATAGGGTAGTGCACCATAGGGTAGTGCACCATAGGGTAGTGCACCATAGGGTAGTGCACCATAGGGTAGTGCCCATAGGGTAGTGCACCATAGGGTAGTGCACCATAGGGTAGTGCACCATAGGGTAGTGCACCATAGGGTAGTGCACCATAGGGTAGTGCACCATAGGGTAGTGCACCATAGGGTAGTGCCCATAGGGTAGTGCACCATAGGGTAGTGCACCATAGGGTAGTGCACCATAGGGTAGTGCACCATAGGGTAGTGCACCAGTAGTGCACTATGTAGGGCAGTGGTCACCAACCTTTTTTGAGTCCAGGTCACTTTCTGAGTCAAAATGCAAGCCGTGATTTAACGTTCAGATGTTTTGTTGTTGTTGCTTGACTTAGAAAAAGGAAAGCCTATGCAACACTAACCTATTAAAAACGGTACTGTAGTAATAAGGTTTGTGAGGTAGGCTATAGGCCCAATACATTATCACCACATATTGGCTTTGCTTGAATTCAGACCATTAAAAAATATATATATTTCAACGTTTGAGGTAGGCTATAGGATCACACTGGTAATAGATCCATTGTTGTATTACTTGTCAGGCACAGCTGAGTGAGCGTACATTTAAATCATTAGCTTTTTTTATTTTACTGGGCTGATGGAGCCTGCATCTCATGGTCAGTCTCAGTGAAGGGAGAGAGCAGCAGACTGAGGGTCCGCCTCTCACCGTCCCTCCGCTCTCCCTTTCCTCCGCTGACACTGACCAAAAAGGGACACTGTCTTCCAGCTGATGGCGAAACTCGAGTCGCACCACACTATTTCTGCCTCATCAGTGTTGGCTGCTGAGGGGAGGATGGCTCATAATAATGTCTGGAATGGAGTCAATGGAATGGTATCAAACACATGAAAACCCCCAAAAACATGTTTGATACCATTCCATTGACTCCATTCCAGACATGATTATGAGCCATCCTCCCCTCAGCAGCCTCCACTGTGCTCATGCATCAATTCATGTTGTTACTCCTATGACCAAAGAAAGTGAAATATTCCCAAGATGCTAATAATAACAACGCAAGCGTTTCGATACACTTTCCTACTCATTACAGCTGCAGTTCTGGTTGTAGCACGAGTGGAAGTAGAGAGAACACGCATTTTATGGCTTCTAAAAGTGTTGAATAGAAAGTGTTGACAGTGCTGAGTAAAAACGTAAACATGAACTCACTCATAAAAACAGCATCACTTTGCTGTATTCGTTGACAGTCTCTCTCTAGTCATGGTTTAAAAAGTTTAGAAATCTCACACTATCAACTTTGATGTTGCTTTTTTTTATGCCTGCTACGTTAGCCTACTGCAGACATGGTAATCTGAGCCATCCGATTGGCTAGCAGTAGGCCTATAGTGCACTTTATTTGCTCCCCCCGGGCCTGCTGGGAATGCAGTTTGTACCTTCAGACATATGAAATGATTCAAAATGGGAACACGTCACCTACAGGGCAGCTGAATCGAGTGCACCTCCTGCCAATAAAAACAATAGGAACACAAGGCTTTATCATTGGGTTATTACAGAAATGTTTGGCGATTGACTAGGAATTCAGTGAATAGGGTGCCATTTGTCCTGGGCCCTCAGTGTGCTGTGTTCTTATTCTTCTTCTACATTGTTGCTTGATGTTTGTTAGGGGATTCTCTGTCTTCTTCTGGGTTGGATGATGTTTGTTAGGGGATTCTCTGTCTTCTTCTGGGTTGGATGAGCTCCATCGTGATTTTATTTGGAGAGTGGCCAGAGGAGCAATAGCCAGTGTGTGTGTGTGTTTCATGTGTGGGCTCTAGGATGCACTTCAGGAAGCTCTAATGTCAGCAGGGTAGTTTTTCATAAGGGAGTAATCACACCACACAAAGCCACTCTCCCATATTAGATGGCGACCCTATAGGGTATACCTTAGATAGTGTTATTCAAAGATCTGGCCATCCCATCTCCTCTCCCCCCACCCCCTCTCCCCTCACCCCCCATCCCCTCACCCTCATCCCCTTACCCCTTGCTCTCCCCCATTACCTCCCCCATTGGCCTATCCATCAACAGTGCCTATTCTGTATGTCAACTTATTTGTCTACGGAAGTAAGAAAAATACAATTTTAGGAAGCTATTTACTGAATGGAAAAAGCAGACTGGCATGCCCCTAAGAGCAGGACCCTATGCCAGCACGATCTGGCATGCACCTAAGAGCAGTACCCTATGCCAGCACGAACAACCTTAAAGGTGTTTTAAAAAGGAGCGAAAGACTGAGTCGTTTAACCATGTCATCTCATGAAACTCTGGGAAGCAATATGGCTAGGATTGAGTTTCTCTCCCCGTCGTCCTGTTATTTTCTGTTTTCCCGGCCCTCAACTCTCAGAGCTTATACAGTTTAAACGAGGTTCTTAACTCAAGGCTTTGTGTCACTTGGAAACATTTGTTGCCGAGGTAACCGGTCTGGTCCGGCGAAACTCCGAAACGGAGACAACCTCTGTTTGGGGCGGGGCGTGGCCAGGCCTGACTTATCAATGGTCCAATAGAGAGCTGCTTCAGTCCAGAACCCACTGGTATTTTAAAGAGACCTGTATGTCTTATTTCCAAGGCTTGCAGTAACCCGATAACCTTATAATATGAGCACACCGAATAGTTGTGAAATGGTAGAATGGAAAATGCCAACCGGTGATGCACTGAAACTAAAGCTTTGTCACGTGGGACACTTTTAAATATTGAAGAATGTGACATTCTGTGGACGTGTTCCAGGTCGGACCGGTCCTGTAAAAGGTGTTGTGAAGATAGACAGGATAAAAAACTAAAAAGTCAAACTTTTCATGGAGTGAGGCAAAACATAGTGTAACAGTGAAGTAAGGCCTACACACTAATTTGATCCAACACACACCTTTAGTTCCTATTAGTTCACACTGTTTCACTTCTAAAGAAACCTTGGCCTGTCAAAATGTTGAACTTATAAAGGCACAGCTACAGTATATGTTAGAGCAATTGAGTGTGTGAGCCCTAGTTCACTAAATAAATATCTAGAACAGGAGCCATGCCAAGGCAGAGCCTGAGTCATGGAGTCATCATGGGGCTGGGCTCAGAGAGCGCGACAACGACACAGCCAGAGAGCCAGGCAGGCAGGCAGGCAGACAGTCAGATAGACAGGCAGGCAGTTAGTCAGGCAGACAGTCAGGCTGTCAGATAGTCAGGCAGGGAAAGCATGCAGTCAGGCAGGCAGACAGGCAGACAAAGACAAGCAGGCAGTCAGTTAGTCAAGCAGTCAGTTAGTCAGTCAGGCCGGCAGATAAAGGCAAGCAGGCAGACAGGCAGTTAGACAGGCAGGCAGACAGTTAGACAGGCAGGCAGAGAGGGAAAGCAGGCAGTCAGGCAGTCAGTTAGACAGGCAGGCAGACAGTTAGACAGGCAGTTAGAAAGGCAGGCAGGCAGACAGTTAGAAAGGCAGGCAGGCAGACAGTTAGACAGGAAGCCAAGCATGCAGGCAGGCAGACAGGCAGTTAGAAAGGCAGAGGTTTAAACAGAGACACATGACCAGGCTTGATAACACAGTGATTACAGCATAAAACACATTGAATAAAACCTTCGAGGAAATCAGAGGAATGTTCCAGTGAAACTACAGCAACTATTTACCCCCCTTCTCCCTCCCCCAGTGTCAACAGCATTTAGAAATTGATATAGTAAAAAACTAGGGCATGTTAATGGTAGAGAATGTAAAAACTATACAATGGCAAATTCCTCAGAGACTGGTGCGCTCACTGATTCACTAATGGTGTGACTGTGTGCCTGCTGACATGACTGTGTTCATGCGTGTGTTTGTGTATAGTCTAAAAGCAGCTTTTACTGGACCACCAACTTACTGTTATTCCATCTGTTGTTTTCCAGGTGATACCAAGCACTAACATCAGGCAGAAGCTCCATCCTTACTGTTATTCCATCTGTTGTTTTCCAGGTGATACCAAGCACTAACATCAGGCAGAAGCTCCATCCTTACTGTTATTCCATCTGTTGTTTTCCAGGTGATACCAAGCACTAACATCAGGCAGAAGCTCCATCCTTACTGTTATTCCATCTGTTGTTTTCCAGGTGATACCAAGCACTAACATCAGGCAGAAGCTCCATCCTTACTGTTATTCCATCTGTTGTTTTCCAGGTGATACCAAGCACTAACATCAGGCAGAAGCTCCATCCTTACTGTTATTCCATCTGTTGTTTTCCAGGTGATACCAAGCACTAACATCAGGCAGAAGCTCCATCCTTACTGTTATTCCATCTGTTGTTTTCCAGGTGATACCAAGCACTAACAACAGGCAGAAGCTACATCGATGGAATAGGGAAGATGGACATTCAACAAGTAAGAATGACACTGCGTTCACAACTATTTAAGTATTGCCAGTATTCACAGTGGAATTCAATACAGCCGTTGCCAGTCCTGTATTAACAGACATACTGTAGATCAGTGTTCACAGTGGAATTCACCTAGCCAGTCCTGTACTTACAGTCATACTGAACATCAGTGTTCACAGTGGAATTCAATCCAGCCAGTCCTGTACTAACATACATACTGTAGATCAAACAGGACAGTGGCCAGTGGATCAGTACTATAGCTGCCATTTGAGAAGTGATCAGGCAGGGTGGCATATGTGTTCTGGGTGGGTGTCACCAACCGCATCGACACAGTACTGTGAGCTCATACACACACACACACACACACACACACACACACACACACACACACACACACACACACACACACGCTCGACGCTGTGTAACTCACTCCAGTCATGACAGCATGGTAAAGAATGCAGAGGCCGAGGCACAACAGAGATATCACTTCAAACACACAGGCCGGAGTCTCAGATCCTTTCAGTGTATTGAATGAATGGAGATGTGCTTTGATGGGCCACCTCAGAGCCATGCAGTCGCCCAACTCAAAGGGAACTCTTGATATGTGGGCTGGCAGCCTGAATGAGAGGTGTGTGTGGGACATAGAGGGACAATCAGAGAGAATGGATGGTGCTCAGTGTGCCACTGTTAGGCTGGAGGTGGGACACCCAGATTTGACCCTAACTCAACAAGAAGGCTCTCTCTCATGAGAGTGAGGCATATACTGAATCTTCCCTTCCCTTCCCTTCCCTTCTCTCTCTCTCTCTCTCTCTCTCTCTCTCTCGCTCTCTCTCTCTCTCTCTCTACCGGTCCTCTCTCTTTCTTTCTACAACCCTCTCTCTTTCTCCTCCCTCTCCTCTCTCTCTCCCTCTCTCTTCCCCCTCTCTCTGTGAGAAGGTGAAGGGGAACATTGTTCTCTTCTGTGTGTTGATGTGAATGTGGATGTGGATTGCAGTGCCAGCAGACAGGTAGATGTGCTGATGAGCCGATAAGGAGAGTAGGCAGTGCTTCAACCAACATGTCCAGCCAAGATACAGCCAAGGTACAGCCAACTACGCACAACGTCAAGAAAGACAGGTACTCACAACTAAAAGCTGACTAGGCTATTTTAGTTTAGGCTACTTGGTGGTTAAAAATGTGATGTGTTGGCCGTCAATTGCCTAAATCATAGAGGGAGAGATACGGGCCAGCCTCAGTCCCAGGCACCACAGACACACAGACAGGTTGAGGCCTGGTTTAGCAGGCTGATTCTGCTGCAATACTGGCTCAGCTCCAAGGTACAGGAGGCAGGTACAGGTAGGGCCTTACAGGAAGGAGGAGAGATAATGGAGGGAGGGAGGGAGGGAGATGGAGGAGGGAGGGAGGGAGATAGAGGAGGGAGGGAGGGAGATTGACAAAGGCGTCAGTGAAATGTGGTGGGCGAAGTCAAACGCAGGACACAGAGCTGATCCGAAAACGTACTTTACTTGAGAGTAAACTGAGAATACACAATCTCCACACAGGGAGGAACTAACCCGCACACTAACGACTGCCGATAACGAATACAATCACACACAACACACAGTGTAAGACAGAGGGTTAAATAGGGAAGACAATACAACATAATGGAAAACAGGTGTACACAATCAAGACAGAACAAGTCGAACACAGAAACATAGATCGGTAGCAGCTAGTACTCCGGTGACGACGAACGCCGAAGCCTGCCCGAGCAAGGAGGAGGGGCAGCCTCGGCTGAATCCGTGACAGGACCCCCCCCCCCCTTGACGTGCGGCTCCAGCCGTGCGCTGACCCCGGCCTCGAGGACGGCCAGGAGGACGCGGCGCAGGGCGAGTCGGATGACTCTGGTGAAAATCCCTCAACATGGAGGGATCTAGGATGTCCCTCCTAGGGACCCAGCACCGTTCCTCCGGACCGTACCCCTCCCACTCCACGAGATACTGCAGGCCCCCCACCCGACGCCTCGAATCCAAGATGGAACGGACTGAGTACGCCGGAGCCCCCTCGATGTTCAGTGGGGGCGGAGGAACCTCTCGTACCTCAGACTCCTGGAGTGGACCAGCTACTACCGGCCTGAGGAGAGACACATGGAACGAGGGGTTAATACGGTAATTAATAGGAAGTTGTAACCTATAACAAACCTTGTTCAATCTCCTCAGGACTTTAAATGGCCCCACAAACCGCCGACCCAGCTTCCGGCAGGGCAGGCGAAGTGGCAGGTTTCGGGTTGAGAGCCAGACCCGATCTCCCGGTGCATACACCGGAGCCTCACTGCGGTGGCGATCGGTGCTCGCCTTTTGTCGCCTGATAGCCCGCTGCAGGTGTACATGCGCAGCGTTCCAGGTCTCTTCCGAGCACCGAAACCACTCGTCCACCGCAGGAGCTTCGATCTGGCTCTGATGACAAGGTGCCAGGACCGGCTGATAACCTAACACACACTGAAAAGGCGTAAGGTTAGTTGAGGAGTGGCGAAGTGAGTTTTGGGCTATCTCTGCCCAGGGGATATATCCCGACCACTCCCCCTGCTGGTCCTGGCAATAGGACCTCAGAAACCTACCCACATCCTGGTTCACTCTCTCCACCTGCCCATTACTCTCGGGGTGAAAACCTGAGGTAAGGCTAATCGAGACCCCCAGACGTTCCATGAACGCCCTCCAGACTCTAGAGGTGAACTGGGGACCCCGATCTGACACTATATCCTCAGGTACCCCGTAGTGCCGGAAGACGTGTGTAAACAGGGCGTCAGCAGTGTGTAGGGCTGTAGGGAGACCTGGCATAGGAATGAGACGGCAGGCCTTCGAAAACCGATCCACAACGACCAAGATCGTAGTGTTCCCCTGTGAGGGGGGAAGGTCCGTGACAAAGTCCACCGATAGATGAGACCACGGCCGTTGTGGAACGGGTAGGGGTTGTAATTTCCCTCTGGGCAGGTGTCTAGGTGCCCTACACTGGGTGCACACCGAGCAGGAGGAAACATAAATGTCCTTGGCTAAAGTGGGCCACCAGTACTTCCCACTAAGACAGTGCACTGTCTGACCGATACCAGGATGACCAGAGGAGGGTGACGTGTGAGCCCAATAGATCAATCGATCACGAACCTCGAGCGACACGTACATCCGACCCTCCAGACACTGGGGGGGAGTAGGCTCGGTACGTAATGCCCGCTCGATGTCCGCATCAACCTCCCACACCACCGGTGCCACCAGACACGACGCCGGGAGTATGGGAGTGGGCTCAATGGACCTCTCCTCTGTGTCATATAGTCGGGACAGGGCGTCTGCCTTAGCGTTCTGGGAACCTGGTCTGTAAGTGAGCGTAAACACAAATCGAGTGAAAAACATAGCCCATCTTGCCTGACGAGGGTTCAACCTCCTCGCCGCCCGGATGTACTCCAGGTTACGATGGTCAGTCAAAATGAGAAAAGGGTGTTTAGCCCCCTCAAGCCAATGCCTCCACACCTTCAGGGCTTGAACCACAGCTAACAGCTCCCTGTCCCCGACATCATAATTGCGCTCCGCCGGACTGAGCTTCTTAGAAAAGAAAGCACAGGGGAACAGTTTTGGTGGCGTACCCGAGCACTGAGACAGTACAGCACCAATCCCAGCCTCGGACACATCCACCTCAACTTGGAATGCCAAGGAAGGATCCGGATGAGCCAGTACCAGAGCCAAAGTAAACAGGTCCATCAGATGCCTAAAAGCCCTGTCCGCCTCAGCCGACCACTGCAGACGCACCGGCCCTCCCTTTAGCAAGGAGGTAATGGGAGCCGCTACCTGCCCAAAGCCCCGGATAAACCTCCGGTAGTATTTGGCAAAACCCAAGAACCGCTGCACCTCCTTCACCGTGGTTGGAGTCTGCCAATTACGCACGGCCGAAACGCGGTCCATCTCCATCTCCACACCTGACGCGGACAAGCGGTGTCCCAGGAAGGAGATGGACTCTTGGAAGAACAGACATTTCTCCGCCTTCACATACAGGTCATGCTCCAACAGTCTACCAAGCACCCGATGAACCAGGGACACATGCTCGGCTCGTGTAGCGGAGTATATTAGAATGTCATCGATATACACCACTACACCCTGTCCATGCAGGTCCCGGAAAATATCATCCACAAACGATTGGAAGACTGAAGGAGCATTCATCAGACCGTATGGCATGACGAGGTACTCATAGTGCCCTGAGGTGGTACTAAATGCTGTCTTCCACTCATCTCCCTCCCGAATACGCACCAGGTTGTACGCGCTCCTGAGATCCAATTTTGTGAAGAAGCGCGCCCCGTGCAATGACTCCGTCATACTAGCAATCAGAGGTAGTGGATAGCTGTATTTTATTGTGATCTGATTTAGACCACGGTAGTCAATGCACGGGCGTAAACCACCATCCTTCTTCTTCACAAAAAATAAACTTGATGACGCAGGGGAAGTGGACGGCCGTATGTATCCCTGTCTCAGAGATTTGGTGACATATGTCTCCATAGCCGCCGTCTCCTCCTGAGACAGAGGATACACGTGACTCCGGGGAAGCGCAGCGCCTACCTGGAGGTTTATCGCACAATCCCCCTGTCGATGGGGTGGTAATTGAGTCGCCTTCTTTTTACAGAAGGCGAGAGCCAAATCGGCATATTCAGGCGGAATGTGCATGGTGGGAACTTGGTTCGGACATTCCACCGTCGTTGCCCCTACGGAAACACCTACACACCTCCCCAAGCACTGATCAGACCATCCCTTGAGAGCCCTCTGTTGCCATGAAATAGTGGGGTCATGAGAAGCTAACCAGGGAAGCCCCAACACCACGGGAAACGTAGGAGAATCAATCAGATACAAACTAATTATCTCCTCATGCCCCTCCTGCGTTTTCATCCTGAGAGGCGCTGTGACTTCCGTAATCAACCCTGACCCTAAATGGCGGCTATCTAGGGCATGGATAGGGAAGGGCACATCGACTGGCACAATAGGAATCCCTAACTTATGGGTAAACTGACGATCGATAACGTTCCCAGCTGCACCTGAATCTACTAGCGCCTTATGCTGGGACTGAGGAGAAAACTCTGGAAACACAACATTCATACACATATGCGCAACAGGGAGCTCTGGGTGAGTTGGGTGCCTACTCACCTGGAATGGCTGATCAGTGCCCTGCCTACTGCCTCGACTCCTAGGAGGCCCTCCCCAGCACCGACCAGCAGTGTGTCCTCTGCGGCCACAGTTGGTACAGGGGACGGCCACTCTCCTGGTCTCCCTCATAGCAGCACCTCCGAGCTCCATAGGGGTAGGCTCGGAAGTGCTGGGGGATGGAATGGACGGCCCCGGATCCGGACATCCGCGGGTAGCCAACAGGGTATCCAGTCGAATCGACGTCCACCAGTTGGTCCAGGCTTAGGTTGGTGTCCCTGCAGGCCAATTCCCGACGCACGTCCTCCCTCAAGCTACATCGGTAGTGGTCGATGAGGGCCCTCTCATTCCATCCCTCGTTGGCAGCCAGAGTCCGAAAGTCCAGTGCAAATTCCTGCGCACTCCTCTTCCTTGTCTGAGGTGGAATAGACGCTCACCCGCCGCTTTTCCCTCTGGTGGATGATCGAATACCGCCCTAAAGCGGCGGGTGAACTCCGCATAGCTGACCGTAGCGGCGTCTATTCCCCCCCATTCGGTGTTGGCCCACTCCAGCACTTTACCGGACAGACAGGAGATGAGGGCGGACACGCTCTCGTATCCCGAGGGGGCCGGGTGGATGGTTGCCAGGTAGAGTTCTACCTGGAGCAGAAAACCCTGACACCCGGCAGCTGTGCCGTCATAAGCCCTCGGGAGCGAGAGCCGAATTCCACTGGACCCCGGAGGTGAAGCGATGGGTATCGATGATGGTGGTGGTGTAATCGGAGGAGTTATAGGAAGACCTCCTCTCTCCCATCGCTCCATTGTGTTCACCACACATTCCATGGCGGTGCCGAGAGCCTGGATCATGGCCGCTTGTTGTTGCACGCGTTCTTCCATTGATCCGGCTGGCACCGCTGCTCCTGCTGACTCCATGTCGTAGGTGTGTGATTCTGTCAAAGGCGTCAGTGAAATGCGGTGGGCGAAGTCAAACGCAGGACACAGAGCTGATCCGAAAACGTACTTTACTTGAGAGTAAACTGAGAGTACACAATCTCCACACAGGGAGGAACTAACCCGCACACTAACGACTGCCGATAACGAATACAATCACACACAACACACAGTGTAAGAAAGAGGGTTAAATAGGGAAGACAATACAACATAATGGGAAACAGGTGTACACAATCAAGACAGAACAAGTCGAGCAATGCTGACATTAACAAAGCATAATTCTAGACATATAGATACTACGGTTAACGTACAAGACAAAGCATGAACAAAGAGATGCCTACTAGGTCAGAGGTCTAGAAACCTAGGAAATTAGAAAATATCATGCAACCGTTCTCCAATTGATTGCATACAGGATAAAGAAGAGAACAGACCTCCATTCCATTTATAACATCTGAAGGTGTATCAATCACCAACCAAACGATACCAAGTTTACAGTAATCTGATCACCCTGGCCTCATCTCCAAAGGGTGTCACATCATCTAAAGCCTTGTGTGGGGGATGAGCCCAATGTAAGTAGACAATAAACCCCCTTATATAGAGTAATGTAGAGTTCACCCTGTACAGATACATGTTACCACAGAGATCATACATCCATGTACATTTGAAGTCGGAAGTTTACATACACTTAAGTTGGAGTCATTAAAACACGTTTTTCAACCACTCCACAAATTTCTTGAAAAAACAAACTACAGTTTTGGCAAGTTGGTTAGGACATTTACTTTGTGCTTGACACAACTAATTTTTCCAACAATTGTTTACAGACAGATTATTTCACTTATAATTTGCTGTATCACAATTCCAGTGGGTCATAAATTTACATACACTAAGTTGTCTGTGCCTTTAAACAGCTTGGAAAATTCCAGAAAATTATGTAATGGCTTTAGATGCTTCTGATAGGCTAATTGACATCATTTGAGTCAATTGGAGGTGTACCTGTGGATGTATTTCAAGGCCTACCTTCAAACTCGGTGCCTCTTTGCTTGACATCATGGGAAAATCAAAAGAAATCAGCCAAGACCTCAGAAAAAAAATTGTAGACCTCCACAAGTCTGGCTCATCCTTGGGAGCAATTTCCAAACGCCTGAAGGTACCACGTTCATCTCTACAAACAATAGTACGCAAGTATAAACACCATGGGACCACGCAGCCGTCATACCGCTCAGGAAGGAGATGCATTCTGTCTCCTAGAGATGAACGTACTTTGGTGCAAAAAGTCCAAATCAATCCCAGAACAACAGCAAAGGACCTTGTGAAGATGCTGGAGGAAACAGGTACAAAAGTATCTATATCCACAGTAAAACGAGTCCTATATCGACATAACCTGAAATGCCGCTCAGCAAGGAAGAAGCCACTGCTCCAAAACTGCCATAAAAAAGCCAGACTACAGTTTGCAACTGCACATGGGGACAAAGATTGTACTTTTTGGAGAAATGTCCTCTGGTCTGATGAAACAAAAATAGAACTGTTTGGCCATAATGACCATCGTTATGTTTGGAGGAAAAAGGGGGTAGCTTGCAAGCCGAAGAACACCATCCCAACCGTGAAGCACGGGGGTGGCAGCATCATGCTGTGGGGGTGCTTTGCTGCAGGAGGGACTGGTGCACTTCACAAAATAGATGGCATCATGAGGAAGGACAATTATGTGGATATATTGAAGCAACATCTCAAGACATCAGTCAGGAAGTTAAAGCTTGGTCGTAAATGGGTCTTCCAAATGGACAATGACCCCAAGCATACTTCCAAAGATGTGGAAAAATGAGCAAGGAGGCCTACAAACCTGACTCAGTTACACCAGTTCTGTCAGGAGGAATGGGCCAAAAGTCACCCAACTTATTGTGGGAAGCTTGTGGAAGGCTACCTGAAATGTTTGACCCAAGTTAAACAATTTAAAGGCAATGCTACCAAATACTAAGTGTATGTAATCTTCCGACCCACTGGGAATGTGATGAAAGAAATAAAAGCTGAAATAAATCATTCTCTCTATTATTATTCTGCCATTTCACATTCTTAAAATAAAGTGGTGATCCTAACTGATCTAAGACAGGGAATTCTTACTAGGATTAACTGTTAGGAATTGTAAAAAAAACTGAGTTTAAATGTATTTGGCTAAGGTGTATGTAAACCTCCGACTTCAACTGTAGATGGCATACACAGGAGGTGGGCGAAGTCAAACGCAGGACACAGAGCAGATCCGAAAACGTACTTTACTTGAGAGTAAACTGAGAGTACACAATCTCCACACAGGGAGGAACTAACCCGCACACTAACGACTGCCGATAACGAATACAATCACACACAACACACAGTGTAAGAAAGAGGGTTAAATAGGGAAGACAATACAACATAATGGGAAACAGGTGTACACAATCAAGACAGAACAAGTCGAGCAATGCTGACATTAACAAAGCATAATTCTAGACATATAGATACTACGGTTAACGTACAAGACAAAGCATGAACAAAGAGATGCCTACTAGGTCAGAGGTCTAGAAACCTAGGAAATTAGAAAATATCATGCAACCGTTCTCCAATTGATTGCATACAGGATAAAGAAGAGAACAGACCTCCATTCCATTTATAACATCTGAAGGTGTATCAATCACCAACCAAACGATACCAAGTTTACAGTAATCTGATCACCCTGGCCTCATCTCCAAAGGGTGTCACATCATCTAAAGCCTTGTGTGGGGGATGAGCCCAATGTAAGTAGACAATAAACCCCCTTATATAGAGTAATGTAGAGTTCACCCTGTACAGATACATGTTACCACAGAGATCATACATCCATGTACATTTGAAGTCGGAAGTTTACATACACTTAAGTTGGAGTCATTAAAACATGTTTTTCAACCACTCCACAAATTTCTTGAAAAAACAAACTACAGTTTTGGCAAGTTGGTTAGGACATTTACTTTGTGCTTGACACAACTAATTTTTCCAACAATTGTTTACAGACAGATTATTTCACTTATAATTTGCTGTATCACAATTCCAGTGGGTCATAAGTTTACATACACTAAGTTGTCTGTGCCTTTAAACAGCTTGGAAAATTCCAGAAAATTATGTAATGGCTTTAGATGCTTCTGATAGGCTAATTGACATCATTTGAGTCAATTGGAGGTGTACCTGTGGATGTATTTCAAGGCCTACCTTCAAACTCGGTGCCTCTTTGCTTGACATCATGGGAAAATCAAAAGAAATCAGCCAAGACCTCAGAAAAAAAATTGTAGACCTCCACAAGTCTGGCTCATCCTTGGGAGCAATTTCCAAACGCCTGAAGGTACCACGTTCATCTCTACAAACAATAGTACGCAAGTATAAACACCATGGGACCACGCAGCCGTCATACCGCTCAGGAAGGAGATGCATTCTGTCTCCTAGAGATGAACGTACTTTGGTGCAAAAAGTCCAAATCAATCCCAGAACAACAGCAAAGGACCTTGTGAAGATGCTGGAGGAAACAGGTACAAAAGTATCTATATCCACAGTAAAACGAGTCCTATATCGACATAACCTGAAATGCCGCTCAGCAAGGAAGAAGCCACTGCTCCAAAACTGCCATAAAAGCCAGACTACAGTTTGCAACTGCACATGGGGACAAAGATTGTACTTTTTGGAGAAATGTCCTCTGGTCTGATGAAACAAAAATAGAACTGTTTGGCCATAATGACCATCGTTATGTTTGGAGGAAAAAGGGGGTAGCTTGCAAGCCGAAGAACACCATCCCAACCGTGAAGCACGGGGTGGCAGCATCATGCTGTGGGGGGTGCTTTGCTGCAGGAGGGACTGGTGCACTTCACAAAATAGATGGCATCATGAGGAAGGACAATTATGTGGATATATTGAAGCAACATCTCAAGACATCAGTCAGGAAGTTAAAGCTTGGTCGTAAATGGGTCTTCCAAATGGACAATGACCCCAAGCATACTTCCAAAGATGTGGAAAAATGAGCAAGGAGGCCTACAAACCTGACTCAGTTACACCAGTTCTGTCAGGAGGAATGGGCCAAAAGTCACCCAACTTATTGTGGGAAGCTTGTGGAAGGCTACCTGAAATGTTTGACCCAAGTTAAACAATTTAAAGGCAATGCTACCAAATACTAAGTGTATGTAATCTTCCGACCCACTGGGAATGTGATGAAAGAAATAAAAGCTGAAATAAATCATTCTCTCTATTATTATTCTGCCATTTCACATTCTTAAAATAAAGTGGTGATCCTAACTGATCTAAGACAGGGAATTCTTACTAGGATTAACTGTTAGGAATTGTAAAAAAAACTGAGTTTAAATGTATTTGGCTAAGGTGTATGTAAACCTCCGACTTCAACTGTAGATGGCATACACAGGAGGTTGGTGGCACCTTAATTGGGGAGGAGGGGCTCGTGGTAATGGCTGGAGCAGAATAAGTGGAATGGTATCAACATTTGGTTTCCATGTGTTTGATGCCATTTCATTCGTCCTCCCGTCAGCAGCCTCCACTGATGGCATAAAAGTTATCCTCAGAGGACAAGTTTCAGATAGATAACGGACATGGCTGCTGAAGGATTATTCTATCACACATTCCAGTAATCAGTCCTCTGGATACTGTAACAGAGAGATACATTATGGCCCCTCAGAGGGGGAAGGACTGACTGGTCCTTGGGCATTGTCTTCTGTGTTTTGTTGAGCCATTTACCATGCAGCCTAATGACAGAGAGCACATAAAGGATGGCCAAACCTACAGAGAAGGAGAGAGGAAGGCCAGAACAGGAGGAGGGGAGTGAATCAGGGACAGTGGATGGAGGGTTAGAATGGGAGGTATGCCAGGTAGGAGTGAGAGAGGGATGAGGGGAAGGGAGATAGAGGAGGGAGAGAAAGAGTTAGGGCAGGCAGGTCAGACCGGTAGTGGTGAAACATGACTCCCTGCAGGTATAATCAGACTCAGGGCAGACAGAGCAGAAAGAAGAGCGGCGTGTTGACAGATCACTCCCTGTCTATTGACACGTCCTTCCTCCCCTGAGACAGTCTCACTGCCTAGTCTGCACCATCACCATGACAACCCATAGAGGAAGTCAACATCTCAGTGATGTCATTGTGCGGGTGGCTGTTGGGAAGGTGTGCAACACAAGTGAATTAGGGTGCATTGATTTGTAAACAGGCCACCTTCCTGCACTACCTCACCCTGGGACGTCTCCGTGCCGCCACAACTTCAGATAGACCCCATAGCAACTAGGGCAGTGTTGGAATCACTGTGGTTACGAATCAGCAAATCAGTGAGAATGGTAGAAGTCTCTCATTCTCATGTCAAAAATCTAAATGAAACAGCACAGCTGTTATATATTTTTATTTTTATCTTTTTAAATGTTTATTATATATATATATATTTTTTAATTTTGTTCCTTTTTTTTTATTTTATTTTTTTCTGTTGGAATGGATCAGCTTAATATTGCAGATAGATTGTATATTCTATCAATGTAATTGTCTGCATCACTTCCAATCCCCCATGTTTTTTATATATATATTCCCCTTTATTACTTTTCAACCCCACCATCCTTTCCCTACTTGGAGTAAATTAGTGAACAACAATGCCCAGGCCTCTACTTCCGGTCTATACTTACTATCTACACCTTATGGACAGAGTTAATTTTACAATAATTATATTATATTATATATATATATATATATATATATATATATATATATATATATATATATATATATATATATATATATATAAATACATACATTTTATTTATTTTTTGCTCCTGAACTTCTTCTACTCTCAACCTCTCCGATCATTTTCATGATGTCCATCCGGGTTGCTTCTATATGCCATATCTTTCTAACTGTGCTCTTTCCCAAAAGCTCCCAACATACAACCTATATACGTATTATGGACACAGTATGCTTACATTATTAGCTATCTTTGTTATTATTTGTTGTTATTTGTTATTAGTCCCATCCTTCAACTCTATTCAATACCTCCCATCTATCTCTTAACACCATCCATATAGGATTTCTATTTGCCATATATATTTCAACCGTACTGTGATGTTTTACAAAAGTTCTGAACCTTTCTATTCTCATTGCTTCTACAGATTGTGAATTAAAAAATAAACATTTTTGCTAAAGCACAGCTGTTTTGGAATAAATGATTTCCCATCAGGCCCTCACATTCAAATGTAACTCTAAGCACATGTAACATTTACAGAACAGAATAATATTCCATCATAGTTCCTGGTAGATCGGGACTTTGTTTACACAAGATACAACTGGGCTCCTTTAATCAGATGGGCCTCCTGTCTCTGATTGAGCTTTGTGCCATTCTAGAAGGGGAATTGTGAGGGCTGGTGGAGTGTTGATTGATATGTGGTCCTCTAATCTAGCCTGGTACTGTGCTGTATTCCAGAGATGGGTTCAAATAGTATTGTTTTTTGTTCAAACCAATACTATTTGAGTGTTGGCTTGGGCCTGCCTGGAGTGCCAAATGGGCAGGGTTTCCAGATGTGGGACTATCCCATTGGTTCCATTGTGACAGGAAAGCTAATTAGAAAGAAAACGACATACTATTTGAACCCAGGACTGTACTCCAGTACTGTAGTCCCATGCTGCATGCACTGTAGGGCGGCTGAATGTGATCCTCATTGCTGGAAGCAGAACTCCACTGCTCCATTGCTTTAGCCTTGATCTCCTCAACGCTGGTAATGTAATAATTGGGATAATTCAGATACATCCACGACTTCTTGACGTCACATTGAGTTAAGGCCCGCTGGATGGAAAGCGCCTGAAGGCAACGCAATCTGCTCTGCTAGAGCCATCAACATTTCTGATGTCTTGATTTATTAACTAAGCCTGTCCTGTGATTCCAGAATATTCTGGTTTAGATTATTTTTTTTTGTTTGTTTGTTGTTTCTATCATTTATGGAGTGGTTTTAGCCAAGGAAGATGTACTTTGAGTGCCTGTTTCCCAGAACAAGATTAAACCTACAGTACCAGTCAAAAGTTTGGACACACCTACTCATTCAAGGGTTTTTCTTTATTTCTACTATTTTCTACATTGTACAATAATAGTGAAGACATCAAAACTATGAAATAACACATATGGAATCATGTAGTAACCAAAAAAGTGTTAAACAAATTGAGATTCTTCAAAGTAGCCACCCTTTTCCTTGATGACAGCTTTGCACACTCTTGGCATTCTCTCAACCAGCTTCACCTGGAATGCTTTTCTAACAGTCTTGAAGGAGTTCCCACATATGCTGAGCACTTGTTGGCTGCTTTTCCTTCGCTCTGTGGTCCAACTCATCCCAAACCATCTCAATTAGTTTGGGGTCAGGGGATTGTGGAGGCCAGGTCATCTGATGCAGCACTCCATCACTCTCCTTCTTGGTTTTTGGTAAAATAGCTCTTACACAGCCTGGAGGTGTGTTGGGTCATTGTCCTGTTGAAAAACAAATGATAGTCCCACTAAGCGCAAACCAGATGATTTGGCGTATCGCTGCAGAATGCTGTGGTAGCCATGCTGGTAAGTCTCAAATTTGGACTCATCAGACCAAAGGACAGATTTCCACCGGTCTAATGTCCATTGCTCGTGGTTCTTGGCCCAAGCAAGTCTCTTCTTCTTATTGGTGTCCTTTAGTAGTGGTTTCTTTGCAGCAATTCGACCATGAAGGCCTGATTCACGCAGTCTCCTCTGAACAGTTGGTCTTGAGATGTGTCTGTTACTTGAACTCTGTGAACCATTTATTTGGGCTGCAATCTGAGGTGCAGTTAACTCTAATGAACTTATCCTCTGCAGCAGAGATAACTCTGGGTCTTCCTTTCCTGTGGCGGTCCTCATGAGAGCCAGTTTCATCATCGCGCTTGATGGTTTTTGCGACTGTACTTGAAGAAACGTTCAAAGTCCGTGAAATGTTCCGGATTGACTGACCTTCATGTCTTAAAGTAATGATGGACTGTCATTTCTCTTTGCTTATTTGAGCTGTTCTTGCCATAATATGGACTTGGTATTTTACCAAATAGGGCTGTATTCTGTATACCACCCTACCTTGTCACAACACAACTGATTGGCTCAAACGCATTAAGAAGGAAAGAAATTCCACAAATTAACTTTTAAGAAGGCACACCTGTTAATTGAAATGCATTCCAGGTGAGTACCTCATGAAGCTGGTTGAGAGAATGTCAAGAGTGTGCAAAGCTTTCATCATGGCAAAGGGTGGCTATTTGAAGAATCTCAAATATAACATATATTTTGATTTGTTTAACACTTTTTTGGTTACTACATGATTCCATATGTGTTATTTCAACGTTTTGATGTCTTCACTATTATTCTACAATGTAGAAAATAATACAAATAAAGAAAAACCCTGAATAGGTGTGTCCAAACTTTTGACTGGTACTGTACTTCTGGTCTAAAATGCATGGAGAGTCTTCATTGAAAGTGCTTTGACAGAAATAGGCTTTATCTGTGTCCGGCGTACAGACTTAACTGAGTATTTGAATGGGTCACTGTTTGGAATGAAGTGTGTAGACGATGTGTATTTTAGGACAGCTTCAGGGATGTATGCACACTCTCAGTCATCTACTCCTCTTGTTGTGTTTTCAGGAATGGAGAGAAGACGGCTACTGGATGTTCCCTGGACTGGATCCTGTATCAGCAGCAGCATTGGAAGTTCAATTTTGGATAAATATAATTTATTAATATCAGAATACAGCCCTTTGGACTACTGTGAGGAGTGTAGTCCATTTTTCCTCAGCCCCTTCTGGACAGGTACATTATGGGACACTTCACGTTTCCTCAACCCCTTCTGGACAGGTACATAATGGGACAGTCCACTTTTCATCACATCCCCTCTGGAAAGGTACAATCCACTTTAACCACCAACACCCCCTGCCCCTATAACGTACATGGGACCGTCTCACATTTCTTCTGGAATAAGACATGACACTCATCCACTCCAGTTCAATCAATGGGATTACAACACAATGACTTGTATTCTACTGCACATGTCTATAGGACTGCCTTTCTGTTTTAAACATCTATGTAACGCACACTGAGCTACTTATTGAACATGATACATGTACTTCAATTTTTTTATTCACTATATTATGCTTTTATTGAATCTTGAAGAATGCTAAACAGGTCCGTTGAAGATTTCTTTGGGCACTTCAATATGTCACTATTTCAACAACATAAAATAAACCTGTATATTGAGACATGATTACCTTCTCATCGAATCAAATGTGACGATGTTACAGTACATTGCAGCACTTGCCACATGTCAGGTCGCCATTGTAAACAATGATTTGTCTCACCTGGATAATTAAATGTTAGATAAAACAAATAATACATTGTTCCTCGCCGGCATTCAAATATTTTTGGAATCCAGTTGACATCTCTATTCAAACAGCTTCTATCCAAACAGTAAATGTTGAGAGAGAGAGAGAGAGAGAGATGAAGGGAGAGAGAGAGAGATGAAGGGAGAGAGAGAGAGAAAAGAGAGAGAAAGGAGAGAAAGGAGAGAGAAGAGAGAGAGAAGAGAGTGAGAGAGAGAGCGAGAGAGAGAAGAGAGAGAAAAGAGAGAGAGAAAAGCGAGAGAGAGAAAAGAGAGAGAGAAGAGAGTGAGAGATGGAGAGAGAGAAGAGAGAGTGAGAGAGAGATAGAGAGAGATAAAGAGAGGGAGGGAGAGAAGAGAAAGAGAGACAGAGAGAGAAGATAGAGAGAGAGAGAGAGAGAGAGAAGATAGAGAGAGAGAGAGAGAGAGAGAGAGAGAGAGAGAGAGAGAGAGAGAGAGAGGGAGAGTAGAGAGTGAGAGATGGAGAGAGAGAGAAGAGAGAGATAGAGAGAGATAAAGAGAAAGAGAGACAGAGAGAGAAGAGAGAGAGAGAGAGAGAGAGAGAGAGAGAGAGAGAGAGAGAGAGAGAGAGAGAGAGAGAGAGAGAGAGGAGAGAGAGGGAGGGCGAGACAGAGAGAGAAATAGAGAGAGAGAGAGAGAGAGAGAGAGAGAGAAAAGAGAGAGAGAAGAGAGTGAGAGATGGAGAGAGATAAAGAGAGGGAGGGAGAGAAGAGAAAGAGAGACAGAGAGAGAGAGAGGGAGAGGGGGAGAGAGAGAGAGGGGGAGAGAGAGAGGGAAGGAGAGAAGAGAGAGGGAGAGACAGAGAGAGAGAGAGAGAGAGAGAGAGGGAGAGAGAGAGGGGGAGAGAGAGAGGGAAGGAGAGAAGCGAGAGGGAGAGACAGAGAGAGGGAGAGACAGAGAGAGCTATATATATACATAATATGACATTTGAAATGTCTTTATTCTTTTGAAACTTCTGAGTGTAATGTTTACTGTTAATATGTATTGTTTATTTCACTTTTGTTTACTATCTACTTCACTTGCTCTGGCAAGGTTAACATACGTTTCGCATGCCAATAAAGCCCTTAAATTGAATTGAGAGAGAGAGAGAGAGAGAGAGAGAGAGAGAGAGAGAGAGAGAGAGAGAGAGAGAGAGACAGAGAGAGAGAGAGAGAGAGAGACAGAGAGAGAGAGAGAGAGAGAGAGAGAGAGAGAGAGAGAGAGAGAAAAGAGTGAGGGCCAAGTGAACTGATCTATCCACTCAACATCCTGTTGAAAACGTTGTCATCATACTGTATCTCCAGGTAAACCAGATTGATTAGAGATAAGATAACTAATAGGCCTCTGTCATAAACCATGACAGGTACTGTATCTTATTACATTACTCTATCTACTATCTCACAGTTGTGTTTATGGTTCTTATTACCTTGAGTCACATGAGAAGCTACAGTACCTGCCTGTCCTATTGGTCTAGCAGTCTAGTGTGTGTTTAGGCCCAGGCCTTCCTATTGGTCTAGCAGTCTAGTGTGTGTTTAGGCCCAGGCCTTCCTATTGGTCTAGCAGTCTAGTGTGTGTTTAGGCCCAGGCCTTCCTATTGGTCTAGCAGTCTAGTGTGTGTTTAGGCCCAGGCATTCCTATTGGTCTAGCAGTCTAGTGTGTGTTTAGGCCCAGGCCTTCCTATTGGTCTAGCAGTTAGTGTGTGTTTAGGCCCTGCCCGTCCCATTGGTCTAGCAATTAGTTTGTGTTTTAGCCCTGCCCGTCCTATTGGTCTAGAAGTTGGTGTGTTTAACAATTGGCTGTTACTATGTGGGGTGATGATGACATCAAAACAAGGCAGTCTGTCATTGTTCGGATTCGGATTATCGGATTATCAAATTCGGATTATCAAAACAAATGGGTAACACTTTATTTGGATAGTCCATCTGTAGATGCTCTACAGAATATCAGTAACATTTCAACTAACTATCTACTAACCCTAACCCTAGCTCTAAACCTAACCTTAACCCTTATCCTAACCCTAAACTTCACCCTTACCCTAACCTTTATTCTAAACCTAACCCTAACGGTAACCTTAGCAAGCAGTTGCTTATCAACAGATCGTTTGTTCATAGTATAACCATGTAGAGAATCTAAAGATGGAGAATCCAGACTGTCAAATAAAGTGTGACCCAACAAATGTCCCCTTTGGGATTAAAAAGCATACATTCTAGATTATTATACAATCTGTGCTCTCGTCTCAAAATGGCAGAACCTGCCACTTGAAGGTCGGGAAATACCATTAAGAATCTTTACCCACTGTGTGAAAGAGTCTGCTAGAGTAAGCAACCAATAGTAATGTAATATTTCCCGATTAGGTCACATAGATATCACAATTTCTCTGACCTTAACATAATATGGTCAAGACTGGTATGTGTAGGAAGTTGGGTTACTACTACTGTTTTTATTCGAAGTGTTTACTACTAGGTTAAAGAGCCAAACCTATGACAGGTTCAGTTTTCTGAGTGTGTACAGTGTTCACAGAAAAGTGCTCTCACTGTCTGGGTCAGCACAGGGAAATACCCCCTAGAACTTCCCTCCCCAAGTGCAGTTCCTTCCCCAAGGGTTATTACATTACAGAGAGAAAGTGAGACAGGAGAGAGACAATGAGAGACTGAGGGTCAGAGAGGTGTTTGTGAGTGAGTGAGTGAGTGAGTGAATGAGAGAGAGAGAGCGAGAGAGAGAGAGAGAGAGAGAGAGAGAGCGAGAGAGCGAGAGAGCGAGAGAGAGAGAGAGAGAGAGAGAGAGAGAGAGAGAGAGAGAGAGAGTGAACTGATCGATCCACTCAACTTCATGTGCATCACTCTGTCATCATATCTCCAGGTAAACCAGATTGATTAGCGTTAAGCTAACTAATAAACATGTGTCATAAATAGTATGGCTTAGTGAACGATATGGACACAGCGGGGGGATGGGATATAGGGGATGGAGGTTATTAGGTCGTATGGGGAGAGCTTTTTCAGAGGGGGGAGTGGTGCTGTGGGGGGGAGGTGGGGGGGTAGCAATTATTCCTCAAGATGGCTTGTTTATTGTTGTCTTACTCTGTGAGATAAAACAAAGCGAACCGAGCACGGCTCCATTGCACTGTGCTTTAGCCTTTTGTTTACATGCGCTTGACAGGTTTCTGACAAGTTCAAAGCGTTTCGAGGGATCTTATGAAGGAGCTGGATAGCAGGGCGGAGGAGGTCATCGCGCTCTCAAATAAAGGGGGCTTGGCACCGGTGTTTTGGAAGTTGTGTTTCATGACATCTTTATGGGCCTGCCCCACGGTCAACAACATTAGCATGTCCTCAATGCGCCTCCCTGCTTGCCTGCCTCCTTTTTTCCCCTTCCACTCTTTATGTTGTCTTTCTCACACACACAACTCAGGGGGAAGAGTGACCTCTCTGCAGCTCTCAATTCACTGCTCCTCTATAGGGCTGAATGGACCGCCGCAACAAAAGGTGACATAATTTTCTCAGGGTTTGATTGGCCCCTACAGTGCCACATGATGACATCATGGGATGCGGGGTTGCTTTGACAACAGCATTGGTTAGGTCCTGGTTCTAGGGCTGTGGGCAGGACTTGGCATTGAGTGTTAGGCTCTGTCGCAAATGGCATCCTATTCCCTGTTGAGTGCAGTAAATTTGGCCAGGACCCATAGGGCTTTGGTCGAAAGTAGTGACCTAAATAGGGAATAGGGTGTCATTTGGGACAGAACCCTACTGCTTGGCTAGGCTTAATGAGCCCAGGCAGGCAGGGTAACGTTGGTCTTGTGTTTGGTTGTGTTTGCTGGTAAATATGATCAGATTAGACACATGCAGTCGCTGAGAAACATGTCTACTTACTCTCTACTAACTAATAACTCTGTGCTTCGCTCTATCCTTTGGGCTGTGGATCATACAGATATTTTGTGTGTTTATTATGCATTTTGTGTGTGTCTGTGTGTGTGTGCACGCCAATGTGTGCATGTGTGTGAGGAAAGTCCCATTGTGATTAATTTCTCTGAATTAATTAGTTAAGAGGTGGTAGCGATAGAAGGGATTTGCCCTCCTCCCCCTCTTCCTCCTCCTCCTCTTCCTCCTCCTTCTCCTCCTCTGCTAACCCTTTGTATTTCCTCAGCCAATCGCATGACAGGAATTAAGATTCTAACCCATATGTGCAAATCCCCATCCCCCTCAGCCCAGGCTTGTCCAGCTGAATGTTCAATTTTGTTTGCAATGGAACTTTGCTTTTGTTCTCTTATTTATTTAATCATCACTAGTTAAAATGTACTCAATAAAGACAACCAAGACATCATGGGATCTGTGTTTTTTTACACAACAAATAAATCATGTCTATGAATAAATAGGGAAGTAATGCATTTTCTGTTTTTCCCATGAGTGGGTTGAATAAGAGGACGAGTCAAGGTGCTCCTCTCTCTGTCAGTTATTGATGAGGAGAACAAACTCTGGGTTTTTCTACAACAACCGTCTGTAGCTGGCTGGATGGGACTGCTGTAGTCCTCCCAACTCTGACAGACACGGCCGCAAGCACACGCACACACACACACGCACACTCTCTCTCACACACACACACACACACACACACACACACTCACAACCTCTGACCCTTGCTAATAAATTGACTTTTCTCCTTGGTTTGCATGCCGGACTATAACAACCCTCACAACCCAGTACACCATATCACTATACCAACCCTCACAACCCAGTACACCATATCACTATACCAACCCTCACAGCCCAACACACCATATCACTATAACAACCCTCACAACCCAGTACATCATATCACTATAACAACCCTCACTGCCCAATACACCATATCACTATAACAACCCTCACAACCCAGTACACCATATCACTATAACAACCCTCACAACCCAGTACATCATATCACTATAACAACCCTCACAGCCCAATACACCATATCACTATAACAACCCTCACAGCCCAACACACCATATCACTATAACAACCCTCACAACCCAGTACACCATATCACTATAACAACCCTCACAACCCAGTACATCATATCACTATAACAACACTCACAGCCCAATACACCATATCACTATAACAACCCTCACAACCCAGTACACCATATCACTATAACAACCCTCACAACCCAGTACACCATATCACTATAACAACCCTCACAACCCAGTACACCATATCACTATAACAACCCTCACAGCCCAGTACACCATATCACTATGACAACCGTCACAGCCCAGTACACCATATCACTATAACAACCCTCACAACCCAGTACACCATATCACTATAACAACCATCACAACCCACTACACCATATCACTATAACAACCCTCACAACCCAGTACATCATATCACTATAACAACCCTCACAACCCAGTACACCATATCACTATAACAACCCTCACAGCCCAGTACACCATATCACTATGACAACCGTCACAGCCCAGTACACCATATCACTATAACAACCCTCACAACCCAGTACACCATATCACTATAACAACCCTCACAACCCACTACACCATATCACTATAACAACCCTCACAACCCAGTACATCATATCACTATAACAACCCTCACAGCCCAATACACCATATCACTATAACAACCCTCACAGCCCAACACACCATATCACTATAACAACCCTCACAACCCAGTACACCATATCACTATAACAACCCTCACAACCCAGTACATCATATCACTATAACAACCCTCACAGCCCAATACACCATATCACTATAACAACCCTCACAACCCAGTACACCATATCACTATAACAACCCTCACAACCCAGTACACCATATCACTATAACAACCCTCACAACCCAGTACACCATATCACTATAACAACCGTCACAGCCCAGTACACCATATCACTATGACAACCGTCACAGCCCAGTACACCATATCACTATAACAACCCTCACAACCCAGTACACCATATCACTATAACAACCCTCACAACCCAGTACACCATATCACTATAACAACCCTCACAACCCAGTACACCATATCACTATAACAAACCTCACAGCCCAGTACACCATATCACTATAACAACCCTCACAACCCAGTACACCATATCACTATAACAACCCTCACAGCCCAGTACACCATAGCATCACACACAGCCAAATGTCCATTTCCCTCTTGGAAGAACTGGTAATGAGTTTAATTTGAGGTGAGGTTGATGGTGAGGCCGGGAGCCAAACCTCACTGGTTTCAAACGTTCCCAAACTATCCCTAGAATCCCAACAGTCGACTTGAAGGGAGCTTCAAACTCCAAACTCTTTCCTCAAACGGGGGATCTGCATCCAAACAGAAAAATTGAACAATTACCACTTGGTCTTGGAATGGGCCCAGAGTGCTGCTTTAAGGGTTGTCGTCATATAAGAGAGGAAGTATAGTGATACAGGGTAGCTCACTAGTCACTCTCTCTGTCTCTGTCTCTCTCACACACACACAGACGCAGACGCACACACACGCACACACACACACACACACACACTCACACACAGAGAGACAGACGAAGACCAGGGATCTTTACTCTTATTGCTTCAGTTTGAAGTATAAACTATAACATTTGAGCTCTTTCCTTTAGGAGATATATAGTCAATTCAAAGTATGCAAGAGTCATTATAGTGCAAAGATCTTGGATGATTGATTCACATGATAGCTTTCCCTTTACTGCTATAGATGAATGTGACTTTTATGTCAACGTTCTATTTCCTTTATCATTTTTCCTGTGGTATTCACCCTCTCTCTCCAACCCTTTCTTTATGGCACTCACCCTCTCTCTCCACCCCTTTCTTTATGGCATTCACCCTCTCTCTCCACCCCTTTCTTTCTTTTTCCTGGGGCACTCACCCTTTATTTTCTTCCTCGTCATCTTTCTCCTCCCCATATGGCCCATACAGAACCCCCCCCTCTCTCTCTCTCCTCCATCTCTTCCCCTGTGGTATTTACCCTCTCTTTCTCTCTCTCTCTCTCTCTCACTCTCTCCTCCACCCCTCTCCTTGAGGCACTCAACTCTTTCTCCTCCTCTCCCTCTTCTGTGGTATTCACCCCCTCTCTCTCTCTCTCTCTCTCTCTCTCTCTCTCTCTCTGACTGTGGTGGTGAAGAGTGATTGAATGTGGTGTGCTGTGGCTGGCTCTGGCTTCCTTGAAGAGGCGGACAGGGCTTCATGTGGGCAGACCTCTGCCAGCTTGGATGAGCCCTCTCTGGGTATCTGTTACAGCTGGCAGGATGAGGGTACGTGGGCGTGATGGGGGCATGACGTACCGTATAGCTGTACCACTGTGTCGGGACTGGAGAGATGGTGGGAATCAGGGAATCTACTTCTTTCCTCCTTTTTTTGCATTTCCTTTCATTTTTTGTGTTGGAACCCTCCATGAAAAAGCAATTACCGTTTTAAGGCAATTTCTGTAGTCATTATCTGATTGATTGAAATACTGTTCACTCATGAGGAGCAATATCAAACTCTTTGAGATGTATTTGCTAATCAATAATCTGAACTATGAGATAGGAATATAGTAAACCATATGGGTCATATTGTATTATCATTAGCTTTCATACCTAAACAAACCTAGCAATTAAAACAGTTGAAAAAGGATGTGAGAAGCTGGCTAAATTAGACCAGAGTGACTAGATATAGAGTGACTAGACCCTTACTGATGGATCCATGTGATATGCACTTTTCAGTTTTATTTAATTTAATTTATTCATGGTGATAACTCTGAGAGATTGGCGTGGTGACATAGATGAGCCCGTTTCATGGCCTTACCACCTCTCCCTTTCTCCTTCCCTCTCTCTGTTTCCCTCCTTTCTCTTCCTCTCTCCCCCTTTCCTAATCTCTATTGAGTGGGGGTGAGAGAGTGTGGGGGAGAGGCAGGGGGAGGAATGCAGGGAACAGGCCAAGGGCCTCGACTGACATCCATGGGAATCTGCACATCCATTCAGGAGCAATTATCACCGTCAATACATGGAGCAGTGGCAAGGGGCGGGAGGGTAGGGGGCAAGGCGGGATGTGTGGGAGAGAGAGAGACGGTGGGGCAGCCAAGATGGAAACCAAACCATGAAGTGCCAAAGGAGCCAAGAGTTGGGGACTGAGAGAGAAGAGAGAGAGAGAGAGAGAGAGAGAGAGAGAGAGAGAGAGAGAGAGAGAGAGAGAGAGAGAGAGAGAGAGAGAGAGAGAGAGAGAGAGAGAGAGAGAGAGAGAGAGAGAGAGAGAGAGAGAGAGAGAGAGAGAGAGAGAGAGAGAGAGAGAGAGAGAGAGAGAGAGAGAGAGAGAGAGAGAGAGAGAGAGAGAGAGAGAGAGAGAGAGAGAGAGAGAGAGAGAGAGTAAAGTGTAAAGTGTAGTGAGTAAAAGAGCCAACATCTGGGGACTGGGGAGATATTGTGTGGAGGGGGAGAGTGTGATGAGAGAGACAGCTATAGTGAGAACAGTTTTATATTTCATATCTGTCACGTACAGACATCTTTATGTCTGAAAAATGACCTTTATGTCAAGCATAACTAACGTGTTTAAAAAGAGTGTTTCCTTTCTGTCTGGTTTCTGGAGAAGTGAACATGTGAAAACATATTTTGGAGCGAGTAAAAGTAGACACTGTTATTGACAGACTCCTAGTCAAGACACACACTTAGGTTCAGGTCATGTTCCTCTGAGTTTAGGCCTATTGGCAGACTGTTGTTAATGTGATAATAGCGGATATAATCACAGAGAGATTGACTAATTGTTCATTCTTTTTCATAATTTTTATTTGACAATTTCTGTCAGTCCGTCTGTGTACGTGCGTCCTTGACATGACACACGTGCATGTTTGAAGGCAGCAGCGAGAGACTTCGCTGACGTTCCATCCGACCCCACATGCCAGTTCCCTCTCTCTATCTCTCTCTCTCATCTGCCCTTTCTGTAATTCTGAGGAAATGCTGTCGTTACAGAGGCAGGAGAGGGGGAGTCATGGCGAGATTAAGGTGAATGGAAAACCACCCACCTCTTCGCTCCATTCTATTCATAATAAGATGGATGACCTCCGATCGCAAAAAAATGCATCTCTCTCTCTCTGTCATACATCACTCTGACAGTCCCATTTCACTCCAGGGCTCAGAATTCCGACTGGTCACACCACCTCAAACGCTCCAGGTCCTCCTCGCTTGGCAGGAACGCCGGGAACGTCATCATTGCTCCCAACCCCGGGGCCGCCCCGTTTGAACCGCTGCCGTCCGCTGTGTGTGTGTGTGTCTGCGTGTGTGTTGCTGGGTGCGTTTCTGCCTGTGAAGTTGACCTGCGGTACTATTGATCTGCTGGGAAATCTTTTGTTGGAATTCGTGAAACTTTAAAATGGATAAATCAATAGAATTTACAAACAGCTCTGTCAAAACCACACCCAGGATATGTGTAGTTTGCTATCAGTGAATCCATACGTGTGTGGTTTCCTGTACAATGTTGTAAATGTACGTGCTCTACATGATGGCTCAGGGCCTCTCAGGTAGATGCTTATCAGTCAATCAGGCAGTAAGCCAGGCCCATCTTTCTCTCTCTCTCTCTCTCTCTCTCTCTCTCTCTCTCTCTCTCTCTCTCTCTCTCTTTCTGACGGTGGGAGTTTTTTCCTTCTCAATGAATGATGGGTCTGCCTGCACGTCCTACTCTGCAGCCCCTCTGGTCTTGAAGGTATGTAAACAACATGTTTCCATAGATACTGCCAGGGCCCAACGCCATCCTATTGTGGGTTGTGTATAACCTACTACTGCACCTGACCTGATGCAATGATTACCTGGAGACAAACAAGCAGTTAAAGGCCTTTCAGAGCTCACTGGAGAAAATGTAATGTTTCCACACCTTTCCCACCTACCTAGTTAGAGACTACCGTGCGTATGCCAATGTGTTTGTTTGTGCCTTGGTGGTAGGCCTAAGGGAACTAAGGAAATGTAAAATGGGTAGACTAGAAATAGCTTTTCATCTCAATATCCTGAAACTCTAGGACACCACCAATGTCTGAATGTTAATGTTACAATTAGATAATTCAGACAGTTAAAGTATTCATCTGCCTTTGTGTCCAGGGATATGTGTGTTGTGTTTATCTCCCCTGACAGTGTCTGTCACATTTGCCCATTGGGCCTATATTGACACAATCCTCATGCAGTTCAACTGGTTCATTTCACAACACATACTGAACTTTATTCTGATTGTCAGATGTTTATGTCTGCAGATTTTTATTCAACATTGGAGTCCTAGAATGATTTTCAATCAGGACTATAAAATGAATTGCCACTACTACAACTAATGCCATTTCAACTACGCTACTAGTCAACGTTAATATTCATGTTGGTGACTATGATAGCCAAGGTCATGGGGCGAAGATCATGCATCCCGTGGGGAGAAATCAGAAGCTTTACTGGCAGAATTAGACAAGCTCTCTTATCCCTGAACACAGCCTGATTAAAATAACACTGACTAAGGGATTTTTACCCTCCTCTGTTGTGTGTTCAAAGGAAGCTTTGTCTTCAAGAACAACCTACATGAAACTTAGTCCAAAAAGTTGATGGTGTCTGATAGTTATCTATCTGGATCATACAAGCCCCCAGAATTACATTGTTGTGTTCTTTTACTCCCTTTGGTAATTCAATCTTCTCCGTACCGCTTGGAAATATGAGATGCGCTGCATGGCTGATAATGATATCACAGGCTTGATTCAATCAGTATCGCTGAAGTTCAGATTGAAATTGTATTTCCGATTGAGCCGACATATGCAGTGTTTACCGTGAATGCAGTCTCCGCGAAGACGGGAACATTGCCTTTAAATTTCAATCAGCTATAGAGCTGAACTGAACGTTTTTGGGGGAAATACTGTAGATCACTGTTTTAGAATATGTTGATCAAATTGTTTGAATGAGCAGCTGAAAATGTCTGGTCATACAGGTTGCTATAATGGCAGGTAATTAGAGGCAATGACAAGCTGATGAAGACAAATGAACATCAGTAGCATGAACATCAGTAGCATGAACACCAATAGCATGAACATCAATAGAATGAACATCAATAGCATGAACATCAGTAGCATGAACATCAGTAGCATGAACATCAATAGCATGAACATCAGTAGCATAGGAGCAAAGATTACAAACATCTGTTTCTTTCAAACTGGCTTACTCAGACCGGAATTCAATCCAAGGCGCGTTGTTGACGTTTAAAGGTAATTTCTGATTGAGCCGACATCTGCAGCGTTTACCGTGAATGTAAACTCTGTGAACGGCGGAAACATTACCACTAAAAGGTACATTGTCGACAGCACTATAACGCTCCTTGGATTGAGTCTCAGCCTCAGCCCTCTTCAGCATTACTGGGACATCATGTCACGCCCTGGCTCTGGGGACTATGTTATGTTGAGCCAGGGTGTGTAATTCTATGTTTGATTTTCTATGTTGGGCTGAGTGACTCCCAATCAGAGGCAACGAGTGTCAGCTGGGTGTCTCTGATTGGGAGCCATATTTAACTGTCTGTCTTTCACTTTGTGTTTGTGGTTTCTTGTTCATTTCGGTTTGTGTTAAACTGTAGACGTCACGTTATCGTTTATTGTGTTGATCGTGTGATCAGTAATAAAAAGATATGTTCACCTTCAACGCTGCGCCTTGGTCCTCATCTCTAACCAACGATCGTGACAGAAGAAACCACCATAACAGGACCAAGCAGCATGAAGAAGAGAGAGGAAGGACTTGGGAGCAGTTGAGTAGGAGTCTCGACTGGGCCAAGCCAAGAGAAGAGGAGAGAGGTTGGAGTTTGGAGCAGTGGGGTGAGAGTCTGGCGAGAATGATGGAGGCCTGGCCCACGGGGGAGGAGAGACCCCCAGAAAATTTTTAGGGGGGGCTCACGACGTCGGGCAGCAGGAGGCCGCTATGGAGCGGTCCAGCGGGGGTTGCAGAGGAGGCCGCCAGGTTACGGGGGCCACTGGTAGAAGAGGGGATGGAGGGTGTAGAGGCACGGCGAGAGGTACTGGCGTGTGTTGCCAGTCCGGTCCGGCCCGTTCCAGATCCCGGTGTAGAGCCAGTGGTGTGTGTCCCCAGTACGGTCCGGTCTATTCCTGCTCCCGCACCAAACCTACGGTGTGCGTCGACAGCCCAGCCCGGCCCGTTCCTGCGCTCCGCACCAAGTCTGTGGTGCGCGTCGCCAGCCCAGTCCGGCCCATCCAAGCTTCCCGCACCAAGCCAGTGGTGTGCGTGCGTCAGTCCGGCACGGCCCGTGCCTGCTCTCCGCACCAAGTCTATGGTGCGTTTGCGTCAGCCCTGTCCGGCCCGTTCCTGCTCTCCGCACCAAGTCTGTGGTGCGCGTCGCCAGCCCAGTCCGGCCCATCCAAGCTTCCCGCGCAAGCCAGTGGTGTGCGTCGTCAGTCCGGCACGGCCCGTGCCTGCTCTCCGCACCAAGTCTATGGTGCGTTTCGTCAGCCCTGTCCGGCCCGTTCCTGCTCTCCGCACCAAGTCAGTGGTGCGCGTCGTCAGCCCGGTCCGGCTCATTCCTGCTCCCGCACCAAGTCAGGGGTGCGCCCGTCAGCCCGGTCCGGCCCGTTCCTCCTCCACGCATCAAGCCAGGGGGTGTGCGTCGTCAGTCCAGCACAACCCGTGCCTGGGTCATGTCCGAGCCGGATCCGCCGCCGAGGCGGAGTGCCCACCCGGTCCCTCCCCTGTTGTGGTTGTTTGCGCGGCCGGAGTCCGCGCCTTTGGGGGGTACTGTCACGCCCTGGCTCTGGGGACTATGTTATGTTGAGCCAGGGTGTGTAATTCTATGTTTGATTTTCTATGTTGGGCTGAGTGACTCCCAATCAGAGGCAACGAGTGTCAGCTGGGTGTCTCTGATTGGGAGCCATATTTAACTGTCTGTCTTTCACTTTGTGTTTGTGGTTTCTTGTTCATTTCGGTTTGTGTTAAACTGTAGACGTCACGTTATCGTTTATTGTGTTGATCGTGTGATCAGTAATAAAAAGATATGTTCACCTTCAACGCTGCGCCTTGGTCCTCATCTCTAACCAACGATCGTGACACATCAGGCCGCAAGGCCTCAATCTAGTCCAGTTACATGATTATGTGAATCAACTCACAAGTAGGAAATTACTACACTTCCTATTTTTGAAGTTGAATATACTTTTACATGAGGATGTGAAAAAATGCCAAAAACATTTTCACTTGAGTTGACATTTTATGTCTAAATTGAACTTCTAATGTGCGTTTTTACAGGAGGTTATAGGCTATGAAAAAAACAAAAAAAATGTATGCACTCACTAACTGTAAGTCGCTCTGGATAAGAGCGTCTGCTAAATGACTTGATTGACCAGAGGGTGGTTATATTGGCTTAATGATCATACTGCAGTATAACTGCATGATGTACAGTAGAAAGTGCATCCAAGGTAAACCTTTTTAAGATGCAACTGGAAAGAAACGAGGTGACCTACCGGCTCTCTTAAAAACACTAAAAATATATTTTTCAAAACCAAGGGGACCATGGGAATTGTAAAAGAATTTGCCCGAGGGCTATTTTGGATTCAGATTCTATGGATATTCTATGGATACCCAGTACTAGCCAGGGACACAAATCTACAAATCAAATTCTAATTTGTCTCAACTATGACACTTTCATGAACTGGAACCGAAATAAGGCTAATTTCAGAGCATATTAAATTATGATTCATTTTGTGGACCTCTCTCCATTTAGAGTTAGCTCTGAGTAGTGGCTCTGTTGCCGTTTGTAAGTATGATTGCGTCCCAAATGGCACCCTATTCCCTACATAGTGTACTACTTTTGACCAGGGCCCATAGGGCTCTGATAGAAATGTGTGCGTTATGTAGGGAATAGGGTGCCATTTGGGACGCAACCTAAGAGAGGTTCTCTGGAAAAGACTCAGCGAATCCATTTGCTAAAACAACACAGTAATTGAACTAACCAGCTCCCTGGAGTTTATTTTTACGGCACTCAGACACAAATATGAATTCACTTATTGGAGAGAAAATGTTATTTGGAACGCAAAAGCACTATGGCTGTGGACATTGTCCAGACACTGAGGTCCTTGTTGTAACGTTACGGCAGCGTTTGGGCAGCATTTGTCTGGGACGAGGTGTGATACATCAGACTACCACAGTTGGGCCAAATGGAAAGGAAGCCCTCTTTACCTAACGGTGTGTCTCGCCAAGCAGCGCTGGGCTGAAAAATTACACCTCAATTATAAAGATTTGATTCACCCCAAAGACTGCAGCTTTATGAATTTGCATTTTTAAGCTGGGTCTATATGCGGAGGCACGTTTGGGATTTGGGAGCCTGTATGAACACACATTAAGTAGAGATTATAAATGGGGCATTAGGGAGGATGCCTGACATTAAATAACTTGTGAGGAGGCTGTGCAACATTTTCCAAGCAGCGACAGGCATCGTGTGTGTCTTGTCCCTGTAAATGTACTGAACTTTAAAAGGACTAGGACCGGGGTGTCTACCACCGCTGTCAACGTGCCACCGTGTTGCTGGACACTGGCTCTGTGTGTTGTGTGTTTATGTGTGTGTGTGTATGTGTGCAGTCCTGCATTGTTTCTCTATTGAGAGGGTAAATTAACATTTTACTGAGGATCAATTGTTTGTGTGTGAGAATTTGTTTGGGTGTGTGATTTTTCCTTGGTGTGTGTGAGAAACTTGAACCTTTAGAGAAATCTGTGATTGAGAATCTGCATGTTTAAAGGAAATCCCCTCATTAAATCTTCCTGAGAATGGCTATTGGTCTATAGTCCCATGCACCTCAGACTGAACAACAAATGAGTGTCATTAGCCTCACAGGTAGCCTCATTGTGATTGGTCAACTGTTGGGGTCAGCCCCACCCACATGTAGGTTCTCATGGGAAACTGTGGAAACTGTGGAAACAGTGTTCATTAATAACCTCACTATGGGATTGGAGCTCACCGTTTAGCTTAATAAGCCTGCTCCTAAAGCTGCTTAACACGTTTCTTTCTTAGCTGCTTCACGTGTGAGAATGCTTACGTTCTGTACTTTACTGTTTCTCTCCAGGGGGATCATGTTCATCTTGCTCAGGGCGACACCTCAAGGCCTGGGCTGCGTTCATAAAGGTGAAATGTTCAGGATATCTTAGATAGAAATGTACAGTACAGAGCGTACAATTGACTATATTCTCCATGCTAAGGAATAATGTTTGTTCTGAACACTATATTTCTATCTGAGTGTTGTGTAACGTCACACACTCCTGAATAAGCCCCAGATCTTATTTCAGATGACACCACTTATTTCAGTTAAACTTTAGGTGACATTACTTATTTCACATCTTTGCGTACTGAGAATACGATAGCTTGATGCCCTCATGAAAGAACACAGAGAACATCTCTGTAAGTCAACAGTTCAGCTTCCTTTACCTCTATAATTTAACTACTTGGGTTTCATGTCCTCTGTTCACCCCCTGTTCTGTTCTCAGAAAAAAGAAGCGGGGAACTCCCCTGAGAGGGAAAGAGAGACTGAGATAGAAAGAGAGAGCAGGTGAGAAAGAAAGGGAGAGCGAGAGAGAGAGAGAGAGAGAAATGTAGAGGGAGAGAAAGAGATAGAGGGGGGAAAGAGAGAGCATTAGAAAGAGAACATTACAGAGGTCACGATTAAGGTCAGAGAGTGCTTAGATCCTTCCTGTACTCCCTGTTCACCCACAACTCCAACACCATCATTAAGTTTGCTGATGACACAACGGTGGTAGGCATGATCACCACCAACAATGATGAGACAGCCTATAGGGAGGAGGTCAGAGACCTGGCAGTGTGGTGCCAGGACAACAACCTTTCCCTCAAAGTGAGCAAGACAAAGGAGCTGATCGTGGACTACATGAAAAGGAGGGCCGAACACGCCCCCATTCACATCGACGGGGCTGTAGTGGAGCTTCAAGTTCCTTGGTGTCCACATCACCAACAAACTATCATGTTCCAAACACACCAAGACAGTCGTGAAGAGCGCACGACAATGGCATGGGTCCACAGATCCTCACAAAGTTCTACAGCTGTACCATCGAGAGCATACTGACCGGTTGCATCACCTCCTGGTATGGCAACTGCTTGGCATCCGACCGTAAGGCGCTACAGAGGGTAGTGTGTATATCACAGTACATCACTGGGGCCAAGCTTCCTGCCATCCAGGACCTCTATACTAGGAAGAGGAAGGCCCAAAAAATTGTCGAAGACTCCTGTCACCCAAGTCATAGACTATTCTCTATTACAAATTACCTCAATTACCTCGACTAACCTGTACCCCCGCACATTGACTCGGTACCGGTACCCCCTGTATATAGCCTCGTTATTGTTATTTTATTGTGTTACTTTTTTAACTTTAGTTTATTTAGTAAATGTGGAGGTCAGAGAGAGATGGAGGTCAGAGAGTGACAGAGGTCAGAGAGAGACAGAGGTCAGAGAGTGACAAGGAAAGAAAGTGCAAAAATGAAAGTGAGAGAGAGAGAGAGAGAGAGAGAGAGAGAGAGAGAGAGAGAGAGAGAGAGAGAGAGAGAGAGAGAGAGAGAGAGAGAGATAAAAGACACTGAAAGATAGTAGGGGAGAGAGCGATTGAGCAAAATGAGTCAAGTAAGATTCACGGAAAGAGGGAAGTGATAGTGGCTTGTGGTGCAGACAAGTGTAGACGAGAGGAACAGCGTGTCTCCCAGTCATTCCTGGCTCCAGGATGTGTCAGGGCATGTTTAGGGGTTGTTTACTGTTCTCTATGTTGGACCTACTCAGGGAAGGGGATGGAAACAAGCAGTAATGGTGGCAGCCTAAATGTCACACTATTCCCTTTTTAGTGCACTCCTTTTGACCAGGGACTATTGGGCTCTGGTCATAAGTAGTGCACTATAAAGGGAATAGGGTGCCGTTTGGGATTAAGCCTAAGGCTGGGCTATGGGTGTGAAGCCATTGGTTTGTGGATGAAAGCCAAGCCCGAAGTTGTATATCGTAAACATCATGTCAACGCGTGCTGTAGGTGGGTGCAGTGGTGGAATCAAACGCAGGACACAGACGGATAGTCCAACAGACTTTAGTAATGCCAAACACGGCAATCGGACCACTCTTGCCCGAAGGCGAAATACGCACGAAGGCGAAACAAAACAACAGCGCACAAAACAGGTGCGTAATTACTCCAGCGCAGTGGAGGGAAGCTCAACCGAGCGAAAATACACGACTGACAAAATCAATACCACACAACACGAGACAAACACAACGAGAAACTTATAGAACACTAATAGGCTAAACGAGAACAGGTGTGACAACAAACAGACAAAAGCAAACGAACATGAAACATACAACGGTGGCAGCTAGTATTCCGGAGACAACGAACGCCGAAGCCTGCCCGAACAAGGGAGAGAGGCAGCCTCGGCCGAAACCGTGACAGTACCCCCCCCTTGACGCGCGGCTCCAGACGTGCGCCGACTCCGGCCTCGGGGACGACCCGGAGGACGCGGAGCAGGGTGCGTCGGGTGCCCACGATGGAATTCCGTCAGGAGAGACGGGTCCAAAATGTCTCTCCTCGGCACCCAGCACCGCTCCTCCGGACCGTACCCTCCCACTCCACTAGATACTGGAGACCCCCATCCGACGTCTCGAATCCAAGATGGACCTCACAGTGTACGCCGGTGCCCCCTCGATGTCCAATGGGGGCGGAGGAGTCTCCCCTGATCTCACTTTCTTGGAGTGGGCCAGCTACCACCGGCCTGAGAAGGGACACATGGAACGAGGGGTTAATACTTTTATATTCAACAGGCAGTTGTAATTTGTAACACACCTCGTTCAACCTTCCCAGGACTTTAAAGGGCCCTACAAACCGCCGACCCAGTTTCTGACAGGGCAGGCGGAGGGGCAGGTTTCTGGTAGAGAGCCAGACTCGATCACCAGGTGCGTACACCGGTCCCTCACTGCGGTGGAGATCGGCGCTCGCCTTATGACGTCGGAGGGCCCGCTGCAGGTGGACGTGTGCAGCGTTCCATGTCTCCTCCGAGCGCCGCGCCCACTCATCCACCGCAGGAGCCTCGATCTGGCTCTGCTGCCAAGGTGCCAGAACCGGCTGGTACCCTAACACACATTGGAAAGGGGGTCAGGTTAGTGGAGGAATGGCGTAGGGGAATTCTGGGCCATTTCGGCCCAGGGAACGCATCTTGCCCACTCCTCCGGCCGGTCCTGGCAGTATGTTCTAAGAAACCTACCCACATCCTGGTTCACACGTTCCACCTGCCCATTACTCTCCGGGTGGTAACCCGAGGTGAGGCTCACCGAGACCCCCAACCGCTCCATAAAGGCTCTCCAGACCCTGGAGGTAAATTGGGGACCCCGATCAGACACAATATCCTCGGGTACCCCGTAGTGCCGGAACACATGGGTGAATAGTGCTCGCGGTTTGCAGGGCAGTAGGAAGGCCCGGCATGGGGAGCAAACGACAGGCCTTAGAAAACCGGTCCACAACGACCAGTATAGTGGTGTTCCCCTGTGACGGAGGAAGGTCAGTTAGGAAATCCACCGAAAGGTGAGACCATGGTCGTTGTGGAACAGGCAGGGGTAGTAACTTACCCCTAGGCAGATGTCTAGGCGCCTTACACTGGGCGCACACCGAGCAGGAGGAAACATAAACCCTCACATCCCTCGCCAACGTGGGCCACCAGTACTTGGCACTAAGACAGTGCACTGTCCGGCCAATACCAGGATGTCCAGAGGAGGGTGACGTGTGAGCCCAATAGATCAATCGATCCCGAACCTCGAGCGGAACGTACCTCCGACCCTCAGGGCATTGCGGTGGACTAGGGTCGGTGCGTAACGCCCGCTCGAGTTCAGCATCGACCTCCCACACTACCGGTGCCACCAGACACGACTCCGGCAGTATGGGAGTGGGCTCCACGGACCTCTCCTCCGTGTCATACCGCCGAGACAGCGCATCTGCCTTACCGTTCTGCGACCCAGGGATGTACGTGATCTTAAAAGTAAACCTGGTCAAGAACATATTCCATCTTGCCTGGCGAGGGTTCAGCCTCCTCGCTGCCCGGATGTACTCCAGGTTACGGTGGTCCGTCAAAATGAGGAAAGGGTGTTGAGCCCCCTCAAGCCACTGCCTCCACACCTTTAGGGCCTGTACCACGGCTAACAGCTCCCTGTCCCCTACGTCATAGTTCCGCTCCGCCGGACTGAGCTTCTTAGAATAAAAGGCACAGGGGCGGAGTTTAGGTGGCGCGCCAGACCGTTGTGAAAGCACGGCTCCTAGACCGGCCTCTGACGCGTCCACCTCTACCTGGAACGGCAAAGAGGGATCCGGATGCGCCAGCACCGGGGCCGAGGTAAACAGGTCCTTCAGCCTCCCAAACGCCCTGTCCGCCTCGGCCGACCACTGCAGACGCACCGGACCCCCCTTCAAAAGAGACGTGATGGGAGCTGCCACCTGTCCAAAACCCCCGGATAAACCTCCGGTAGTAATTGCAAACCCCAAAAACTGCTGCACCTCCTTCACAGTGGTTGGTGTTTGCCAATTACGCACGGCCGACACCCGGTCTACCTCCATCTTCACCCCTGACGCAGACAACTGATACCCCAAAAAGGAGACCGACTCCTGGAAAAACAGACACTTCTCTGCCTTAACATACAGGTCGTGCTCCACCAGCCTCCGCAACACTCTGCGCACCAGGGCCACATGCTCGACACGGGTAGGCGAGTACACGAGAATGTCATCTATGTACACAACCACCCCCTGCCCCTGCATGTCCCTGAAGATCTCATCCACGAATGATTGGAAAACTGACGGAGCGTTCATCAACCCGTATGGCATGACCAGATACTCGTAATGGCCCGAGGTGGTACTAAAGGCTGTCTTCCATTCATCGCCCTCCCTGATGCGCACCAAGTTGTACGCGCTCCTGAGATCTAATTTAGTGAAGAAACGCGGCCCATGCAATGACTCAGTCATGGTCGCAATCAGCGGGAGTGGATAACTGTACTTCACCGTAATCTGATTGAGACCACGGTAATCGATGCACGGGCGCAAACCACCATCCTTTTTCTTCACAAAAAGAAACTCGAGGACGCAGGGGAAGTGGAAGGCCGTATGTATCCTTGTCTCAGAGATTTGTCTATGTAAGTCTCCATAGCTTTCTTCTCCTCTTGAGACAGAGGATACACATGGCTCCGTGGGAGCGCAGCTCCTGCCTGGAGGTCTATCGCACAATCTCCCTGCCTATGGGGCGGCAACTGCGTCGCCCTCGACTTACTAAACGCAATAGCCAAATCCCCATACTCAGGGGGAACGTGCAATGCGGGCACCTGGTTTGGACTCTACACCGAGGTAGCCCCTACGGAAACGCCTAAACATCTACCCACACACCGGGCAGACCACTCCATCAGAGCCCTCTCCTGCCACGAAATGGATGGGTTATGGGTACTCAACCAGGGCATGCCCAGCACCACCGGATACGCAGGAGAGTCAATCAGAAATAGCTGAATCATCTCCTGATGACCCCCCTGCGCACACATCCTAAGTGGCGCAGTGACCTCCCTGATCAAGCCCGCACCCAACGGACGGCTATCTAGGGCATGAACGGGGAAAGGGACATCAACAGGAAGAAGGGGAATCCCTAAAGCTAAACAAAACTTCTTATCAATAAAATTCCCAGCCGCGCCTGAATCTACCAGCGCCTTATGCTGGGAATGAGGTGCTACCTGTGGAAAACGCACAGGTATACAAAAATATGCAACAGAGAGCTCTGGGTGAGTGGGGCGCCTACTCACCTGGAGGGAATCCCCAGTGCGGGACCTGTCGTCCTCTCCCCTAGGAGGCCATCCCCAGCACCTAGCCGCGGTGTGTCCTCCCCGACCACAGTTGGTGCAGGGGATGGACCCCCTAGTAAGCCGACCCCTCCTCTCTCTAGCGCCAGCGCCCCGAGCTCCATGGGGCACGGCTCGGGAGGCGCTGGAGGGTGAAATGGACGGACCCCCTCGGAACGTCCGCGGGTAGCTAGCAGGTTATCCAGCCTGATGGACATGTCGACCAACTGGTCGAACGTGAGGCTGGTGTCCCTACAGGCCAGCTCCCGACGGACGTCCTCTCGTAGACTACACCTGTAGTGATCGACGAGGGCCCGATCATTCCACCCTGCATCTGCCGCTAGAGTACGGAATTCGAGGGCGAACTCCTGAGCACTCCTCCTCCCTGCCGGAGGAAGACCAGACGCTCCCCCGCCGCTTTCCCTCCGGGGATGAGTCAAACACCGCCTTGAAGCGGCGGGAGAACTCGTCGTAAGTTATGGTGTCCGCGTCGATCCTCCTCCACTCCGCGTTGGCCCATTCCAACGCCTTCCCGGACAGGCAGGAGATCAGGGCGGACACGCTCTCATGTCCCGAGGGCGCCGGGTGCATGGTGGCCAGGTACAGCTCCACCTGGAGAAGGAAACCCTGGCACCCGGCCGCGGTCCCATCGTAAGCCCTCGGGAGCGAGAGTCGGACTCCTCGGGGTTCTGGTGCGGGAATAGGCTGACTGGCCGATGGTGCTGGCAGGGAGGGTGGCGGTGGAGGCGTTCCCCAGCCTCGGATGGTGGTGATCACCTCCTGCAGTGCGGTCCCCATCTGCAGGATCTGGTCCCCTTGTTCCCGGACCCTGTCCTCCAGCGTCGCCTGGGCTGCTGCGGCTCCTGCTGATTCCATTGTGGGTGTGGTATTCTGTCAACGCGTGCTGTAGGTGGGTGCAGTGGTGGAATCAAACGCAGGACACAGACGGATAGTCCAACAGACTTTAGTAATGCCAAACACGGCAATCGGACCACTCTTGCCCGAAGGCGAAATACGCACGAAGGCGAAACAAAACAACAGCGCACAAAACAGGTGCGTAATTACTCCAGCGCAGTGGAGGGAAGCTCAACCGAGCGAAAATACACGACTGACAAAATCAATACCACACAACACAAGACAAACACAACGAGAAACTTATAGAACACTAATAGGCTAAACGAGAACAGGTGTGACAACAAACAGACAAAAGCAAACGAACATGAAACATACAACGGTGGCAGCTAGTATTCCGGAGACAACGAACGCCGAAGCCTGCCCGAACAAGGGAGAGAGAAACCGTGACACATCAGATCATTAGGCCTGTTGTGATGGCCATAATGACGGTATTGGGGTTATCTGGAGGTTATGGGGCGGTTATGAGGCGACTGTGTGAGAGTTGTGTTTTATAGGCACTGGAAGGGACCACCTTTGGCTGTGAATCCACAACGTTTCAGCGCATCCACATTCAATGTTGAACAAAATGGAATAAAAGTGGAATAATCCAAATGAATATAAATGGAATGAAAACATAAGACTTGTTTGGGGGAAAGCAGGTCTCCATGCTGATCAAGTTATTAAAAATGAAACGTTCATAGCAGTCTTATTGGACATAAAATCTGTTTGTGCCTTCATTCTGCAATGGTAATGTACTGGACTGGACTGTGTGTTTGGGAGAGAGGAGTGGGGGATGTACTGGACTGGATTGTGTGTTTGGGAGAGAAGAGTGGGGGATGTACTGGACTGGACTGTGTGTTTGGGAGAGAAGAGTGGGGGATGTACTGGACTGGACTGTGTGTTTGGTAGAGAAGAGTGGGGGATGTACTGGACTTGACTGTGTGTTTGGGAGAGAGGAGTGGGGGATGTACTGGACTGGACTGTGTGTTTGGGAGAGAAGAGTGGGGGATGTACTGGACTGGACTGTGTGTTTGGGAGAGATGAGTGGGGGATGTACTGGACTGGACTGTGTGTTTGGAAGAGAGGAGTGGGGATGTACTGGACTGGACTGTGTGTTTGGAAGAGATGAGTGGGGGATGTACTGGACTGGACTGTGTGTTTGGAAGAGAGGAGTGGGGGATGTACTGGACTGGACTGTTTGTGTCAAGGCATATGTATGGGAGAGAAGAGTGGGGGATGTACTGGACTGGACTATTTGTGTCAAGGCATATGTATGGGAGAGAAGAGTGGGGGATGTACTGGACTGGACTGTTTGTGTCAAGGCATATGTATGGGAGAGAAGAGTGGGGGATGTACTGGACTGGACTATTTGTGTCAAGGCATATGTATGGGAGAGAAGAGTGGGGGATGTACTGGACTGGACTGTTTGTGTCAAGGCGTATGTATGGGAGAGAAGAGTGGGGGATGTACTGGACTGGACTGTTTGTGTCAAGGCGTATGTATGGGAGAGATGAGTGGGAGATGTACTGGACTGGACTGTTTGTGTCAAGGCGTATGTATGGGAGAGAGGAGTGGGGGATGTACTGGACTGGACTGTTTGTGTCAAGGCGTATGTATGGGAGAGAGGAGTGGGGGATGTTTGGGGGTCGGTGGGGAATAGAGCGGTGAAGAGTGGAATGAAAGAATGCTTTGGATTGAAGTACATCCTGTCAGCTGAGAGTCTCTCTCTCTCTTCTCTCTCTCTCTCTCTCTCTCTCTCTCTCTCTCTCTCTCTCTCTCCCCTAACAGCTGTGCGGGTGCAGAGGGGAGGGGTTTTGACATGGGAGGTTGAAGGGGTCCCCTCTCGAGGTCTCCAGCTGAATCGCTCTGCCTGCTTGGCCCGGAACGCAAAGTATTAGCCCCCATACACCCCTCTCCTGTTCACCGATGCATAGGATATGAATCACCCTCTCCTGTTCACCGATGCATAGGATATGAATCACCCTCTCCTGTTCACCGATGCATAGGATATGAATCAATCAGAAATGTGCCTTGTGTTTATATTGCTACAACATGTGATTGGTTTGCATCATTTACAACAGCCAGAAGCCTAATGTAAGGAGGTACATTGGTTTTTCCTCTAGTCTATGTGAAAAGGTTGGCCGTAATAGCAATAGTAATACATTACTTGTATGTAGTGCTTTTCATGGTTGTGGAGTATCAGGTAGCTTGGGAAGTGTCTAGGCTTCTCACATGGGGGAAGCTGTGGCCCTGTTAGTTATAGATATCCTAATTCATAGCAGGTTGAATGTGAGTTATAGATATCTTAATTCAGGGGTTCCCAAACTTTTTCACTCAGGCCCCCCTTCCAGCATTGGGGAACATCCCGTGCCCCCACGCGCCACGTCTATTTCCACTGGCAAAAGCACAAACTGTTTACACCCCTCTTGTTGGCAGAGAGAACATTTTGCAGGTTTTAAATATTATTTTCTTGCAATTCTATACATTTTGCCATATCTAATATGTATTCATGTGAACAACAACATCTATGGGCTAAAAAACCTAGCTAACATGTGCTACTTGATCTGAACATTTCTGACAAGTTATAAACAGCTCTCTAAGGTCTGCAATGACTGACATGACAAGAGGAATACTGATGATGCACTACCCAATTTCGAAATTGCACCTTGTGCATTCTACTATTACAACTTTCAAGAGTAAGTTGAAAGCCAGACTGAGTTCCTATTTTTATTTTTTTATAAAATATATTTACATAAATTGGGAACCACTGTTTGGGAACCACTGTCCTAATTCATAACAGGTTGAATGTGAGTGGAGAGTCAAGGGGGGCAGTTGACAACACAAGTCAACCTCCACTCAGTTGCCTGGAGAAGAGAACTAGGGATAAGAGCAGGCTGACTCTAGACAGACTGACTCTAGACAGGCTGACTCTAGACAGACTGACTCTAGACAGACTGACTCTAGACAGACAGACTCTAGACAGACTGACTCTAGACAGGCTGACTCTAGACAGACTGACTCTAGACAGACTGACTCTAGACAGGCTGACTCTAGACAGACTGACTCTAGACAGGCTGACTCTAGACAGACTGACTCTAGACAGGCTGACTCTAGACAGACTGACTCTAGACAGGCTGACTCTAGACAGACTGACTCTAGACAGGCTGACTCTAGACAGGCTCCTTAGCTCCAGCCTTTTAGCAGTCTCTTTCCTGACTGAATATAGAAAAGCCTGGACCCGAAAAAAGCTGGTGTGTAAGTATGTGTGTGTGCGTGCGTGCGTTGCCAGCCAGCCAGGTGGTAGTGGTGGGGCTGGGTGACTACCACAGGGTAGCACCACTCCTCCCACAGCCCCTGAGCTGACCAGCGTGCTTCAGGACTTAGAGCCAAAGCCGGGGATTATCTCCTCTGCACTTCCACCTCTACCACCCACCTTCTTAGGAGGGACCAGGCAGGCAACAACCCACCTGAACGGCCACCGGCGGCAGACCCTGATCCACACACACACACACACACACACACACACACACACACACACACACACACTCCCATACAAACGCACATACACACAAACAGACAAACACACACATAAAAACACACGTGAATTCTCACAAGCAAGCAGACATGCAGGCACACACACACACACACACCCTCTGATCCGGTAGCAGCCTCCAAAGCGAAACAGTTCTCCACTGAGATGAATGAGTGTTTGCCAAAGGCACATGAGTGTACTGTATGTGTGTACCATTCCTTTAGACAGGGTAAAAGGCCAAGTTGCAGGTTACAGGTAACATACTTGTTTTTCATGTTTTCTCTCATTTTTGTTTCAGTAATCACACACACACTCCCAAAGAACTTAGGTGTGTGTGTATGCGCGCGCGTGTGTATAGTGTGTGTGTGTGTGTGTATTGTGTGAGTGTGTAGTGAGTGTGTGTGTGTGTGTGTGTGTGTGTGTGTGTGTGTGTGTGTGTGTGTGTGTGTGTGTGTGTATGTGTGTGTGTGTATGACTACCACGTCCTCTACTAGATTGACATCTCATCAAATGACTCCTGGATGACGATGATTAGAAGTCACTTTGGTTGTTTATCAGGTCACCTAGATGTTTGTTTTTAGTTTGCCACCAGGCTGTAACATTATCCTCTTTCTGTTGTAACACTTTGTTAACACTTTGTTATACTACCAGAGTAATAAAATCCCTGCACAGCTCTACCAGTTGGGAATCAAATCCACATAGGCCAGTTTTCACTCTCTTTTGATTATTTTTTCTGGGTTTTGTCACAATGGATGAGAGGATGAGATTCTGTTGGAAGACAATGTTGGTTGAACGACACAAACAGAGGAGCACTGCAACGTTCCTCCTCTCTGAGTTATCAGCCCTGTTTGAATACATCAAAAACCTTTCCATCCTTTCTTACTTCTTGAAAAGGTCTTACATCAAATCAAATCAAATCAAATGTTATTGGCCACATGTGCCGAATACAACAGATGTAGACATTACAGTGAAATGCTTACTTACAGCCCTTAACCAACAGTGCATTTATTTTTAATAAAAAATGTAGAATAAAACAACAAAAAAGTGTTGAGAAAAAAAGAGCAGAAGTAAAATAAAATAACAGTAGGGAGGCTATATACAGGGGGGTACCGGTGCAGAGTCAATGTGCGGGGGTACCGGCTAGTTGAGGTAGTTGAGGTAATATGTACATGTGGGTAGAGTTAAAGTGACTATGCATAAATAATTAACAGAGTAGCAGCAGCGTAAAAAGATGGGGTGGGGGGGCAGTGCAAATAGACTGGGTAGCCATGATTAGCTATTCAGGAGTCTTATGGCTTGGGGGTAAAAGCTGTTGAGAAGTATTTTGGACCTAGACTTGGCACTCCGGTACCGCTTGCCGTGCGGTAGCAGAGAGAACAGTCTATGACTAGGGTGGCTGGAGTATTTGACAATTTTGAGGGCCTTCCTCTGACACCGCCTTGTATAGAGGTCCTGGATGGCAGGAAGCTTGGCCCGAGTGATGTACTGGGCCGTACGCACTACCCTCTGTAGTGCCTTGCGGTTGGAGGCCAAGCAGTTGCCATACCAGGCGGTGATGCAACCAGTCAGGATGCTCTCGATGGTGCAGCTGTATAATTTTTTGAGGATCTGAGGACCCATACCAAATCTTTTCAGTCTCCTGAGGGGGAATAGGCTTTGTCGTGCCCTCTTCACGACTGTCTTGGTGTGTTTGGACCATGATAGTTCGTTGGTGATGTGGACACCAAGAACCTTGATGCTCTCAAACTGTTTCACTACAGCCCCATCGATGAGAATGGGGGTGTGCTCAGTACTCTTTTTTTTCCTGTAGTCCACAATCATCTCCTTGTCTTGATCACGTTGAGGGAGAGGTTGTTATCCTGGCACCACACGGCCAGGTCTCTGACCTCCTCCCTATAGGCTGTCTCATCGTTGTCGGTGATCAGGCTACCACTGTTGTGTCGTCTGCAAACTTAATGATGGTGTTGGAGTCTTGCCTGGCCATGCAGTCATGGGTGAACAGGGAGTACAGGAGGGGACTGAGCATGCACCCCTGAGGGGCCCCCGTGTTGAGGATCAGTGTGGCAGATGTGTTGTTACCTACCCTTACCACCTGGGGGCGGCCCGTCAGGAAGTCCAGGATCCAGTTGCAGAGGGAGGTGTTTAGTCCCAGGATCCTTAGCTTAGTGATGAGCTTTGAGGGCACTATGGTGTTGAATGCTGAGCTGTAGTCAATGAATAGCATTCTCACGTAGGTGTTCCTCTTGTCCAGGTGGGAAAGGGCAGTGTGGAGTGCAATAGAGATTGCATCATCTGTGGATCTTTTGGGGTGGTATGCACATTGGAGTGGGTTTAGGGTTTCTGGGATAATGGTGTTGATGTGAGCCATGACCAGCCTTTCAAAGCACTTCATGGCTACAGATGTCAGTGCTACGGGTCGGTAGTCATTTAGGCAGGTTATCTTAGAGTCCTTGGGCACGGGGACTATGGTGGTCTGCTTGAAACATGTTGGTATTACAGACTCAGTCAGGGACATGTTGAAAATGTCAGTGAAGACACTTGCCAGTTGGTCAGCACATGCTCGGAGTACACGTCCTGGTAATCCGTCTGGCCCTGCGGCCTTGTGAATATTGACCTGCTTAAAAGTCTTACTCACATCGGCTACGGAGAGCGTGATCACATAGTCATCCGGAACAGCTGGTGCTCTCATGCATGCTTCAGTGTTGCTTGCCTTGAAGCGAGCATAGAAGTGGTTTAGCTCATCTGGAAGTCTTGTGTCACTGGGCAGCTCGCGGCTGTGCTTCCCTTTGTAGTCTGTAATAGTTTTCAAGCCCTGCCACATCCGACGAGCGTCAGAGCCGATGTAGTACGATTCAATCTTAGTCCTGTATTGACTCTTTGCCTGTTTGATGGTTCGTCGGAGGGAATAGCGGGATTTCTTATAAGCGTCCGGGTTAGAGTCCCGCTCCTTGAAAGCGGCAGCTCTACCCTTTAGCTCAGTGTGGATGTTTCCTGTAATCCATGGCTTCTGGTTGGGGTATGTACGTACGGTCACTGTGGGGACGACATCATCAATGCACTTATTGATGAAGCCAGTGACTGATGTGGTGTACTCCTCAATGCTATCTGAAGAATCCCGGAACATGTTCCAGTCTGTGCTAGCAAAACAGTCCTGTAGCTTAGCATCTGCGTCATCTAACCTCTTTTTTATTAACCGAGTCACTGGTGCTTCCTGCTTTAGTTTTTGCTTATAAGAAGGAATCAGGAGGATAGAGTTATGGTCAGATTTGCCAAATGGAGGGTGAGGGAGAGCTTTGTATGCGTCTCTGTGTGTGGAGTAAAGGTGGTCTAGAGTTTTTTTTCCTCTGGCTGCACATTTAACATGCTGGTAGAAATTAGATAGAACGGATTTAAGTTTCCCTGCATTAAAGTCCACGGCCACTAGGAGCGCTGCATCTGGATGAGCGTTTTCCTGTTGACTTATGGCCTTATGCAGCTCTTTCAGTGCAATCTTAATGCCAGCATTGGTTTGTGGTGGTAAATAGACAGCTATGAAAAATATAGATGAAAACTCTCTTGGTAAATAGTGTGGTCTACAGCTTATCATAAGATACTCTACCTCAGGCGAGCAAAACCTTGAGACTTACATGATTGTCTTGCCTAAAAAGCTATGTTACAGAATCACTTCTTACACCTATCCATTGATGATTCTTAAAGGAAGCAAGGAAGGAAGGGTACTTGAACTGGGACATCGTGTTGAGGGGCCGCTGTGGGCCTCAACCCACGCAGGAGGGGGCCCCTCCACAGGGCACTTCTTTAAAAGGGAGCTAAAGTTTCATTTCCTCATAACTCAGGGCCCGCTGTGTACTCTCTCTCTCTCTCTCTCTCTCTCTCTCTCTCTCTCTCTCTCTCTCTCTCTCTCACTGTCTGTCTGTCTGTCTGTCTGTCTGTCTGTCTCTCTCTCTCTCTCTCTCTCTCTCTCTCTCTCTCTCTCTCTCTCTCCATCTTCTCTCCTCTCCTCTTGCTGTTACACCTCACACTCCTAATGACCTATCTCACTCGGTATGATGTAATGGGTACGTGCTGACAAGCATCTTGTCTTCATATGGGTTGAAGAAATAACACAAAAACACAAACTACTGGTACAGTAACAACAAAGAAGCGAGTGGGGATCTCTCTTTACGATCAGATGACATTATTCAGCCTCCACACTGACACTCAGTCCCAGCCTGACACGGCACTGGAACAACACAGGTTGGAGAGGAGGTTTACAAGCAGATCAATCTGTGTGTTTGATCAAACGTTTTAGACGGAACTGATAAATGTCTATCATGGTAGAGGAAGAGGTTGAATGAGATGAGCTCATATCCTGAAGTAAATACAGCATCCTAAAATGTGATTCACTGTAGTGGGGTGTGTGTGTGTGTGTGTGTGTGTGTGTGTGTCTGTGTGTGTCTGTCGGTGTGTGTGTGTGTGTGTGTGTGTGTGTGTGTGTGTGTGTGTGTGTGTGTGTGTGTGTGTGTGTGTGTGTGTGTGTGTGTGTGTGTGTGTGTCTGTCTGTCTGTGTGTGTGTGTGTGTGTGTGTGTCTGTCTGTGTATGTACACTGAACAAAAATATAAACACAACATGCAACAATTTAAAATATTTTACTGAGTTACAGTTCAGATGATGAAATCAGTCAATTGAAATAAATTAGGCCCTAATCTATGGATTTCACATGACTTGGAATACAGATATGCTTCTGTTGGTCACCGATACCTTAAAAGAGATTGGCCTCACAATGGGCCTCAGGATCTTGTCACAGTATTTCTGTGCATTCAAATTGCCATCGATAAAATGCAATTGTGTTCGTTGTCCGTAGCTTATGTCTGCCCAAACCATAACCCAACCGCCACCATGGGGCACTCTGTTCACAAAGTTGACATCAGTAAACCGCTCGCCCACACAACGCCATACACGTGGTCTGCGGTGGTGAGGCCAGTTGGACGTACTGCCAAATTCTCTAAAACGATGTTGGAGGCAGCTTATGGTAGAGAAATGAACATTCAATTCTCTGGCAACAGCTCTGGTGGACATTCCTGCAGTCAGCATGCCAATTGCACGCTCCCTCAAAACTTGAGACATCTGTGGTATTGTGTTGTGTGACAAAACTGCACATTTTAGTGTGGCCTTTTATTGTCCCCAGCACAAGATGCACCTGTGTAATGAAAATGCTGTTTAATCCGCTTCTTGATATGCCACACCTGTCATGTGGATGGATTATCTTGGCAAAGGAGAAATGATAATTAACAGGGATGTAAACACATTGGTGTACAACATTTCAGCGAAATAAGCTTTTTGTTTGTATTGAACATTTCTGGGATCTTTTATTACAGCTCATGAAACATGGGACCAACACTTTACATTTTGCATTTATATTTTTGTTCAGTGTATATTATTAACGACAGCTTTAGTTCAAAGTTCATTCCAGCTTGATTCATGTGTATGTGTGTTTGTTGTTCATGTGTGTGCGAGCGTACGTGTGTGTGTGTGTGTGTGTGTGTGTGTGCGCAAGTGTGTGTGTGTGTGTGTGTGTGTGTGTGTGCGCAAGTGTGTGTGTGTGTGTGTGTTTGTGTGTGTGTGTGTACACGCGTGTGTGATTGTGTGTGTGTGTGTGTTTCTATGCACTCACACACTTTGCAGACCAAGAGCAGAGCTGTAACCTTGCTACAGCTGTAGGGTGAGGCTTGACAAGTTGACTCAGCATTAGATAGTATTACAGCTGAAGTAAGGCAAAGGTACGCCGTGGACATTTCTTCATTGGCTTTACATGATGAAGAGTTATGTCACTACCTCTTAGCAATATAAGAGGAATGAAGCCTGGTTACTGGGTTACTGAACATATTACGTGGAATAGCTACAGCACTCAGGCTAAGACAGAGAGCAAAAGATGGCTTCCAAAAGACGTGTGTGGGTGTGTGTGTGTGTGTGTGTGTGTGTGTGTGTGAGTGAGTGTGTGTATGTGTGTGTGTGTGTGAGTGAGTGAGTGCATACATACATGTGTGTGTCAGCAGAGGGCGGCTTTGATAAATGTCCTAAGAGAGAAATTGCTTGTTTTTACTTTGTTTTTTGACGTGCACTTGTCCAGAATGTTTGTAGTGTATCTACATGAAGCGCATCTAAAGTGGCAGTGCCTCTCTGTAAACAGTGCTATGTGAGGTCCATGTTCCTGAGGCTTCTTTATGGGATACCCCTTTCCCCCTCTCCCCCTCTCCCCCTCCACCCCGTCTCGTTACCCTGGCCCCTCTCCTACCTCACAGCAGGCACGTAGCCACCGCACCCCTCCCCTCACATGCCCGCATGTGCAGCCACCCACCGCATGTCGCCCGCCCTCACAAGTTGCTGGCACAGTGCCCATATAAGAGCAGGTCAGCCCTGATACACCCATACCTGTCTGCCTGTCTGACTGCCTGCCTGCCTGCCTGCCTGCCTGCCTGCCTGCATGTCTGTCTGTCTGTCTGTCTGTCTGTCTGTCTGTCTACTGAGGAAGACTGGCTATGGTGGTAACATCCCACTTGAGAACCAGCCAATAGAATCAAGACTTCAGAGTGGAATCCTAACTTGAAATGCATATGTAAAAATTTTGTGTGAATCATGCATTGTTGTCAAGAAGATTTACCCTCAAAATGTTAGTTATGCATGAAGTTCTAAATGTTGGATTCTTATCTAAGTGAATGGCAGGTACAATAAATCAGACCAGCTGATCCCATAATGTATTGCTCTATCTCTCTCTCTTTAGGGAGACTTTAGACAAACCAACACATCACACATGGTACATACAGTATGTAGATAATGGTCCACTTTGGTAAAAATGAGACATCAGTGCCCTCTCTAATATGCATGGAAAGTTGATCAAGTCATAACTGGTGAAATGTTAACACAACTGGAGACACCGCGTCCTTTTTGGAGGCATTGTTTTGACACACATTACGATTGCTAGCAAAAGAGTGTAGGAGCAGTCGCTAACTAACTGTGAATAATTTTAGCTAGCTGGCTAGCTAACCACCTTGGCTAACTGTGTGGCGAAACAATTAACTTATTTACAGTTAGCTACCACACTGCTCTTTGCTAGCAAACATAGCACTGCCTCCAAAACTGGAGTTTTGGAGGCAATATTTTGCTATTCGTGAAGTTTCCTCTTTCCAAGTATATTACACCGATCCTAACAGAAACAGGAAGTACTGTATCTAATACAGGAAGTTGAGTCACAAAACGCATCAGTCCATTGCGTTTAGTGCTAAGTAAAAGCCAACAGAGAGCAGATTAATAGGTTTGAAAAACCGGTTTGGTTTCAGGTCTGGCACCTCTCCTCTAATCTCCTGTTAACTGTCCCAGCGGTTGGCAGGGGACATTGAGCAATATTCTTTGTGCGAAGCTTATGAAATACTTTTAAGAGCAAACAAACCTCAGCCATTTAGCTGAGCTGTACGATTTAGATTTATTCTACATGCTATGATGTGCTTTCAACAGGGATCTAAGGTAGCCACAGTGAAACATTTGTCCGGTGTACATTTTAGGACATCCCTACTCCCTATGACAAAACAATTTTCACACTGCTGAGTGAAGCCGAGCGGTACTATACTGGCCTGTATGGTTACACGTCAACCATAGTTTCTGGAACTGTGCTGGCATAAAACATATCAGAGCCAGCACAGTACAGGTCGGCACGATCAGTTTGTGTGAAGACCCACTGGGCACACACTGGTTGAATCAACATTGTTTCCAATGTGTAATAGACGTTGAAATAACGTCTGTGCCTAGTGTGGAGGGTAAAAGCCTAAAAGTAGGCTACTCTGGATGGTTCCCATCGATCAGCGAGTGTTCGGGAGGCTATGGTTTGAGGTGAAACCCAAGGCCTTGCTGTCTAGGTGGGCCTGCTCTGTCAGCCCAGGCCTCAGAACACCTGGTATTGGTTAGTATCCTGGCTGCAGTAGGCTCTAGCAACTGGAGCGGGTTCAGCACAGTGGGAGTGGAAAATAGCAACCAGGAAAAGCAATGGCTTCCTAAGTAGGGCTCGAGTACGGCCACACCTGTCTCAGGAGCACACACACACACACACATACAAAGGCTTGGATACACATACAAACACACATACGTGGATGCATACAGGCACACACACACAACTTTCTCTTGTCATCCACATCTTACTCACCGTGTCATTATTCATACTGTAACACGACACTCATTTTAGTTCCTCTCTAACGTTTTCCCGGCAGGGCTTCCCCTTTCCCACTCTCTCTGCATCCCAAGCTTACTGAACCCTTCTCTCTTCTCAGCTTTCTCTCTCTGCATCCCTAGCTTACTGAACCCTTCTCTCCTCTCAGCGTTCTCTCTCTGCATCCCTAACATACTGAACCCTTCTATCTTCTCAGCTTTCTCTCTCTGCAACCCTAGCTTAATAAACCCTTCTCTCTTCTCAGCTTTCTCTCTCTGAATCCCTAGCTTACTGAACCCTTCTCTCTTCTCAGCTCTTTCTCTCTCTCTCCTCTCTGCATCCCTGAATGTCTCCTTTCCTTCCTATCACCATTGCTGAGCCCACTCTGTTCTCTTCTCCCCATCCATTGCCTCTAGTTATGTTGGTTGTGGTGCTCTGTTGGAGCTGTGGTTCTATACTCCTGATATCCTGCCCAGTAAGAGTGCCCTTGTTTGGGGCCACGGCATGAAGAGAGGACCCTCCCCTCCGGTGTGACGCTGTCATTACTCAGGCCGATGTAATCCTACAGCTCTGAATGGATGGATGGATGAGGCGATGCTACAGTATGTTCTCTCCACTGGCAGGGTCTGCCCTCAGCCCGGCTAGACGACCACAAGCACTTGGACGATCCAGCAAATGTTTTGGGCCCCGGCCCACCTCCATGTTCTGCACACCACTTGAGTTTTCTTGATCCGTCCCAAACCAAACCACAAGAGCGGAGGAGGGTCTATGTGAAGGAGAGGTTCCCGATGCAGTTGTTCATGAGCCAAAGCCAGCCACGGAGTTAGATCATCGAGACTGCACCCCAGCATAATGTTTGGCATGATGTATGGGAACTGACGTTGGTTCTCTCTCAGACGACGTCTGCTCAGTGTTCCTCCACTCTCCTCTATCACCCAGCCTTAAGAGTGTCCATGATCGGGCTTCCTAGCACCTCATCATCCCTCATCAGCCTCATCCCAGGGACGAGCTAGAGAACATATGGTATCTATATTCTTCAGAACAGTATATTACTCATCCTCGATCTCCCCAAGATCCATCTAGCATGCTGCAGCCCGGTTCCCACACAGTACGAACCACTATGGTTTCAGGCCGGTTCACACACAGTACGAACCACTACAGTTTCAGCCTGGTTCCCACACAGTACGGATCACTACAGTTTCAGCTCGGTTCCCACACAGTACGAATCATTAAGTTTCAGCCCGGTTCCCACACAGTACGAACCACTACGGTTTCAGGGGAACCTCAAAATAAGCTGCTGTGATGTCATAGCAACACTGTAACAACGTTTCTGACAGAGTTGTAGGGATAAGTTAGACCATCTTATTTTTTGATTGATTGATTGATACATTTAAGTGTCATACATCTACCCTTGCCCAGCCCACATAGGCTTACAAGACTACTATTTCCTGGAGCAGTAACAGTAATCGGTTACCTCTTCAAACATTTGTGGTACTCAAGTTGGAATTTGAGAGTCATCCTCAGAATCAGTCCTCTGTCAACCAGCACCTTGTTACCTGACAGTACTTACATTTGCTAATTGCTGTCTGCTGTAAGTGGAAGTCTAGTCTCGTTAGAGTTGGGATGACAGGGGGAGGGAGGAGGTGAGGGTCAGGTTCTTCTGTATGGTATCCATATTAGGAAATCGTCACCTGTCAAACAAAACTGTGGTTCGATAGAACTCCCTCAGTTGTCAGACAAAGCATGTATAATCCTCCAAAATAGGGAAAGCACACAAATGAATTAAATGCTTAGTCATTCAAATGTAAAGTTCTACCTGGTTGGGTCAGGTTCCCATCAGTCAGCCACACAGGCTGCTCCCATGAGAGAGAGAGTTGGTAGACACAGCCTGTTCCCGAGAGAGAGAGAGAGAGAGAGAGAGAGAGAGAGAGAGAGAGAGAGAGAGAGAGAGAGAGAGAGAGAGAGAGAGAGAGAGAGAGAGAGAGAGAGAGAGAGAGAGAGAGAGAGAGAGAGAGAGAGAGAGAGAGAGAGAGAGAGAGAGAGAGAGAGAGAGAGACCTTAAATTGAATTGAATTGAATTGAATTGAGAGAGAGAGAAACTGATAAGGAGGCAGTGGGAAACCCAACAGGAGTACCCAGGTAATCAGATTTGGAGCGTGCATGCTGGATCCTGCTTCCCGAGTGTTTTGTCAGATTGTGTGATCAGTGCAAAAACACATCCAAGCAATTGCAAATAGGAAATCTGAGAATTTCTCAATGTGCTTTCCCTATCGCAAGAGTGCTCCACAGTGGCTCCTTGCAAACAAAGCCCAAACATGGTTTTGCCTACCTAATGTCTGGGTATGTTCCAGGAGAGCAATTTGAGGAACTGTATACAGCAGTGACAGCACTGGTAATATGCCTCCCATGGATTCTATTTCCATGATCCCTTCATTATACTTGCTGTACTTTTAATACATGACAAGGCATGTGTTCTTTGGAAGAAAAACGTCAATCATTCTCTAGTAGTAACACCCCTCAGACACAAAGGTGCCAGTTTCTTTAATGCTCTCAACTCTTGGTTTATTTGTTTGTTTTTTTACAGAGCGGCAAAAAAGAAAACTTCCTGTATCAAAGGTGTCATCTTCCTGTCTCGCACAAACAGTCTCTTGTCTCTGTCCGTACAATTGACCTGTCCTGGAGCCGTGAGGGCTGTTTTTCCCCTACGCGGATCAGATGGAGGACATGCTTACATAGACGTCATCTTGACGATATTCAACAACTTGAGAATGGGGGGGGTTGTAGTATTATGGGATGTCCCCAGCAGCTTCAGCAGAGGTGAGGTGATAGAGCAGTTTCTTCAATGAGATAAACATCAGAAGGTCTTTCAAGGGCTTGCGATTCAGTTATTTGTGTAATCAAGCATGGCTGTGATTGGACCGTCACCTCTCTTTACCATGTATTGCAGAGCGCTGTGATAATAGTCTCTTGTGTTAGGTGTGTTTGTAATGCTGCGCTAAGACCAGGGCCAGATGGTCCAGAAGTCCAGGCCTACTCAGCTCACTGCCATCCACAGTTTAATGTTTCCGCTGTTACCAGGTATGATACTGTAAGCACATTCTTCCACAAAATTCACCTCACAGGAGGTTGGTGGCACTTTAATTGGGGAGGAGGGGCTTATGTTAATGGCTGGAGCAGAATTAGTGGAATGGTATCAAATACATCAAACAAATGGTTTCCATGTGTTTGATGCCATTCCATTTGCTCCGTTCCAGCCATTATTATGAGCTGTCCTCCCCTCAGCAGCCTCCTGTGATTCACTTATACCTGGTCATATCAGATGTTTCTAATAAATGTAGCTAAGAAATATTAGTGTCACAAGGTTACCATGAAGTACATATATAGCAAACCAGTAGTCTTTCCCATACTCAGGTTGCTAGATCTCCCCCGTCTCCAAAGAGGGAGGTTGTTTGTGTGTGGTGTTTCCAGGCCAGAGTGGGTGTCCTGCCTGGCGCTGGGTACCTCGTCCTGCTGGTACCTGCCATGTCTGGGTGTCTGGGGCCTGAGGGGACTGAAGTAATGAGAGGTGTTTCATTACTCACTGCTCAGACTCGTTAGGCCTGTCACTTCGCAAGGACTCTTCATTCTGTCATCAGCTCTATATCTGATGAATATTCATGCGCTTGGTGTGTGTCTTTCTGTGTGTGTGCGTGTGTGCGTGTGTGTGTGAGACAGAGAGAGTGAGAGTGTGTGTGGGAGAGTGTGTGTGGATGTGTGTATTGGCAGTGTACAGTGCATACTGCTCATTGTCCATGAGTATTTTGACAGTTGTGCCTCGTTAACAGATTGGATCCAACGCTGTTTCCAACGCTCCATTCACTCTCTGAAATGTAACAGTTTCATTGTGCATTACTTAAAAAGCGTCTTCCTAAATTCCCCATGAATCTGTCATCGGTTTCAATCTATCCAATGCTTACTAGCTACTTTACAACCACACTTTAAAGTGAAGGGGGAAAATGAAGGGGGAAAATGAAGGGGGTATATGAAGGGGGAAAATGAAGGGGGGATATGAAGGGGGAAAAGAGAATGGGATGAAAGCATCTTGGCTGATATCACCACTTTTTGATTTTTATTGTAATATCCTCCTCGTAAAAAAAGTGCATTGGTGATGATTTCACATCAGTGGAACATTATTCATAACTCTAACGTTATCCAACTCAATGACACATCCGTACACTCCGCACGTGCAGGGAGTCTCCAGAGGGATTTACACTGACTGCTATCAGCATCTGCTTGTGGCCTACAGTAGTCTGAAGGGATTGGGAAGAAGCCAGAGGTAATATGATCTCAATAGACAGATTTGTGTTCTGCTGTGGGTGGAGCCTGCTTCCAGATCAGTTTGAGCTGTCTTGCCAATTGGTATGGTCATATTGGGCTAGACAGCACAAACAGATCGGGATCAGGCTATGTGTAGGCTGGGATAACAGCTACATGACTCTCTGTAGAGATCTGGCTGCTTATGTTCCTTGTCTGGCCATAACGAGCCAGACAATTTTCCAATCCGTCTGTTTAGCCAATCAGGAACAAATCAAAGAGAGGGCGAGTTGGGCACCTGAGACATGACACTGTATGCGGTGACGATGATTGGGAGCTAGATAGTTACATGTGTTACATTATGCACAATGCATTGGAGTTGGATAGATATAAAAAAAAAAAAAAAATGTAAATATTGTTGTCATATTGTTACAGATGTGGCACATTGGATGATAATGTAGAATACTGAGATACAGTAGTGACAATATCCCTCACAGATTGACTCCATAGTCTTCCATTGAATGGTTTACTGGGTTGCGTTCACAGGTAATGTATCAAGACATCAGGTCCGTATGCATGTCTTTCACCAGAACTCCATGATGTTGAACACTATTTAGGCTCGGAGATTAACACCTCTGTGCAGTGTCTCAGAGTTCAGAATGAAGAATTGGACCTGTAAATAAAACCATTATCAAAGACCTACCACTGTACCGCTGTTGGAGGTTTGATGCAAGAGTAGTCCCCCAAAATAAATATTTAGTCTCTGTTTCTCTCTCCCATCCGCCATGTGCATTTACAGTGTGGATGTGTGGCTGTGTTCTGTTTTCTGTCACCAATGCAGTCATGTCAGTTTTATGGATGGAGTTCTTAAGATGGATGGGTGGATATGTGGATGGATGTGTGGGTGGATGTGTGGGTGGATTGGTGTACAGTTGGACGGACGGACGTATGGATGGATGGGTTGATGGTGTCCCTTTTGATTCTCCCTGCTGTTGTTCTTGTAGGTGGCCCAGTCATCCCTCTTTCTGTTTAGTAAAAGATACATAAAACACAACAAAAACATCACAGTACAGTTGAAAAATATATGGCAAATAGAAATCCAATATGGATGGTGTTAAGAGATAGATGGGAGGTGTTGAATGGAGCTGAAGGATGGGACTAATAACAACAACTAATAACAACAAGATAACTAATGTAAAGTATACTGTGTCCATAATAAGTATATAGGTTATAGGTTGAGAGCTTTTGTGAAAGAGCACAGTTAGAAAGATATGGCATATAGAAGCATACCAAATGGACATCATGAAAATGATCGGAGGAAGTTCAGGAGTAAAAACAAACAAAATATAATTATTGAATGTGTCCATAAAATGTATATAGTATGTATAAGCATGAAGTAGAGGCCTAAGCATTGTTGTTCACTAGTTTACTCCAATTAGGGAAGGGATGGTGGGGTTGGAAAGTAATAAAGGGAAATATACAGTGGGGAGAACAAGTATTTGATACACTGCCGATTTTGCAGGTTTTCCTACTTACAAAGCATGTAGAGGTCTGTAATTTTTATCATAGGTACACTTCAACTGTGAGAGACGGAATCTAAAACAAAAATCCAGAAAATCACATTGTATGAATTTTAAATAAATAATTTGCATTTTATTGCATGACATAAGTATTTGATACATCAGAAAAGCAGAACTTAATATTTGGTACAGAAACCTTTGTTTGCAATTACAGAGATCATACGATTACTGTAGGTCTTGACCAGGTTTGCACACACTGCAGCAGGGATTTTGGCCCACTCCTCCATACAGACCTTCTCCAGATCCTTCAGGTTTCGGGGCTGTCGCTGGGCAATACGGACTTTCAGCTCCCTCCAAAGATGTTCTATTGGGTTCAGGTCTGGAGACTGGCTAGGCCACTCCAGGACCTTGAGATGCTTCTTACGGAGCCACTCCTTAGTTGCCCTGGCTGTGTGTTTCGGGTCGTTGTCATGCTGGAAGACCCAGCCACGACCCATCTTCAATGCTCTTACTGAGGGAAGGAGGTTGTTGGCCAAGATCTCGCGATACATGGCCCCATCCATCCTCCCCTCAATACGGTGCAGTCGTCCTGTCCCCTTTGCAGAAAAGCATCCCCAAAGAATGGTGTTTCCACCTCCATGCTTCACGGTTGGGATGGTGTTCTTGGTGTTGTACTCATCCTTCTTCTTCCTCCAAACACGGTGAGTGGAGTTTAGACCAAAAAGCTATATTTTTGTCTCATCAGACCACATGACCTTCTCCCATTCCTCCTCTGGATCATCCAGATGGTCATTGGCAAACTTCAGACGGGCCTGGACATGCGCTGGCTTGAGCAGGGGGACCTTGCGTGCGCTGCAGGATTTTAATCCCATCTTCTGAAAGCATCTGAAACCCTACATCTTCAAAGAGTATCTTAAATAATCACCCTCCTCACCTCCAAATTATAATAATAACAATTACTGAACCAACACATGCACTTGACCCCCCCCACCCCCATCCCCCATCTACCACCCCCCACCCCCCATCCCCCACCCTTCTAGCTCTGACTTTGCTGATAACTACTTTATTTGCTATGACTGAGATATGTGGTTTTCCCACCTAGCTATCTTAAGATGAATGCGCCAACTGTAAGTCACTCAGGATAAATGGCAATTTAGTATGTTGTTATGCTCCCACATGTTTATCCTGAACTGCAAAAATATGATTCACAGTGAACTGGATCGGAATGCTGAGATGAGGTGTTGCTGTTACTGTCCTGCACAGAGGAGGTGCTACTGTTACTGTCCTGCTGAGAGGAGGTGCTGTTGTTACTGTCCTGCTGAGAGGAGGTGCTGTTGTTACTGTCCTGCTGAGAGGAGGTGCTGCTGTTACTGTCCTGCTGAGAGGAGGTGCTGCTGTTACTGTCCTGCTGAGATGAGGTGTTGCTGTTACTGTCCTGCACAGAGGGGGTGCTACTGTTACTGCCCTGCTGAGAGGAGGTGCTTTTGTTACTGCCCTGCACAGAGGAGGTGCTGCTGTTACTGTCCTGCACAGAGGAGGTGCTGTTGTTACTGCCCTGCACAGAGGAGGTGCTGCTGTTACTGTCCTGCTGAGAGGAGGTGTTGCTGTTACTGCCCTGCACAGAGGAGGTGCTACTGTTACTGTCCTGCTGAGAGGAGGTGCTGCTGTTACTGTCCTGCTGAGAGGAGGTGCTGTTGTTACTGCCCTGCTGAGAGGAGGTGCTGCTGTTACTGTCCTGCTGAGAGGAGGTGCTGCTGTTACTGTCCTGCTGAGAGGAGGTGCTGTTGTTACTGCCCTGCTGAGAGGAGGTGCTGTTGTTACTGCCCTGCTGAGAGGAGGTGCTGCTGTTACTGTCCTGCACAGAAGAGGTGCTGTTGTTACTGCCCTGCACAGAGGAGGTGCTGCTGTTACTGTCCTGCTGAGAGGAGGTGCTGCTGTTACTGTCCTGCTGAGAGGAGGTGCTGCTGTTACTGTCCTGCTGTGAGGAGGTGCTGCTGTTACTGTCCTGCTGAGAGGAGGTGCTGCTGTTACTGTCCTGCTGTGAGGAGGTGCTGCTGTTACTGTGCTGCTGAGAGGAGGTGCTGCTGTTACTGTCCTGCTGTGAGGAGGTGCTGCTGTTACTGTCCTGCTGAGAGGAGGTGCTGCTGTTACTGTCCTGCTGTGAGGAGGTGCTGCTGTTACTGTCCTGCTGAGAGGCGGTGCTGCTGTTACTGTCCTGCTGAGAGGAGGTGCTGCTGTTACTGTCCTGCTGAGAGGAGGTGCTGCTGTTACTGTCCTGCTGAGAGGAGGTGCTGCTGTTACTGTCCTGCTGAGAGGAGCTTTCCTTATTTCCTCCTTACTACCAGTTGGATTAGGTCTGATCTGTTTCCCAAATGGAACCCTATGCTTTACTTAGTGCACAACTTTTGGGAGTAGTGCACTATATAGGGAATAGGGTACCATTTGGAAGATAGCCCTGGTATTTAAAGTTGGTACTGTTTGTGTCTGTACCTTTGCTCTGATGTAAATGTCACAGTTCAGAATAACATTGGACGTGTTCCTCTCCTTCCTCTACCGTCCTGTCATCCGCCACACACACGCACACACACACACACACACACACACACACACACACACACACACACACACACACACACACACACACACACACACACACACACACACACACACACACACACACACACACACACACTGACACACACACAAACATTTGCCTTATGTCATCACCAGAAGCCCCCGGCTCTTCTCTTTTCGACCAACAAAGCTATGAAATATTTGTTTTATTCACTCACGTCATTCTCTTTCTTGTTGTACTGTATCTATGCAAACAAGCCACTAATCAGAAAATCTGAGTCATGCAAAACATATAAGCCGACAGCTTGTGCTTTCAAATGCAGGGAGAGAGAGACAGTTTTGTGCTACTCTATGGCTCTCTCACAGTGGTAGGTTTGCTCACTGTTTCTACCAGCTCTCACAGTCTCACGTCAGAATTAGACGTTCATCCATGTTTCTCAAACGTCACATTTTCAAAGTTGTTCCAAACGTCAAATTTTGAAGTGTATAAGGTTAAGTTTAGGCATTAACTCAGAATCTTTAAGGTTAGGGTTAAGTTCAGGCATGAACTCCAAATTCTTAAGGTTAGGTATTAACTCCAAATGGTTAAGGTATGGGTTCATGTTTGGGATAGGCATAAAACAAAAATAACTTTTATCACTGGATTTGAACTTGTGACCTTTGGAATCAGAGGCTTACACCCATCCGCCATCCCCAATACCCTAGCAAAACTGAAACGTACTTAAAGGTAACGGCGCTCACTATTGGCCCTAGTGGCCGGTTTCCATGTAATCTACCGACGTCCTCAGACATGGATGGACGTCGAATACTGACATGTATCACGGGTGACTACAGTTTGCTTTCAGACAGAACCAGGAACCGGACCGTGTGGCTGCCAGAGCATTCATCAAATACTATGAGAATGACAAACAATTGACCTACCTACTTACCCTAATGTCACCTTTTTGTAATAGGGCTTACTAAATCTTGACTCAACATTTTGTCGGCTCTTTGAGCTTTGAAGTCCAACCAGGTGTATTGGTGGAAGACCAGGTTCACATGGCCTAATGGTTCAACTAGGATTAAGGGATAATCCACCCTAGAAATGAAATGTGACGTGAACTTTACCTTTTTCAAACGCAACTTTCTTGTTTTAGTCAATTACAAAACTACATTTAAGAAAATATGACTATTCTCCAGCGTTTTCACTACTTAGAAAAATGTAATATTGTAAGGCTTCCCTCACGCTCTTTTCATGATGGCACTAATGTTAGCCATGTGAGTAAGTGCTAGCTAGCTACCAACCAGAACATTAAGCTAGCCAAGACCAACAACACAAACAAACAGACTATAATGCTACAAGTACTGAGTGGAGTTACAAACAGACTATACTACACGAGTTAAATGTCTTACCTGCGATTAAATGTTTTCCACACACATAGCTACGTGTAGCCTACTTGGACACAACTGGTCCCCACATTTTTCCCACTCTCCCATGACGCATAGCCTGAAGACACAGGACTCTGCATTGCGAACAGTAGGTTGGGACTTTTGACCTGGTTACATGTACATTGAACAACACAGCAGCTTTTCGACATATTTTGTTATTTCTTTATAACAGAAAATCAATGATGAATTTGTCTCTTTTACACTTGGGGTCAAATCAAATAATTTGTTTTATTTGTCACATGCGCCGAATATAACAGCAGGGGTACGGGGTACTATGGGAAAGAATGTTTGTTTATCCCAACTTGTGGGCGTGGTGGAGGGGAATTCCTTATTATTACGTGAATATCAACTCTGAGTATAGGGGATAACAAACTATCACATTTCATAACAATTACCTGCACTCCAGATCGCCAAATAAGCCAATAGATGGTATGGGCATACTTGTCTAGAACACATCCATCTATCTATACCGTCACAACAAAGTATATGTCCTCAAAAAGCACAGTGTTCCATTAGAATAATATCCTTTCTTCCTTCAACTACCATGGTGCAAAGCGGTTTTCTCCTCTCGTCTTCCTGCTTTCAGGCTCGCAGGGCCCTTGTGCATTGCCATAGCAACCTGACACACAGCTTTGAGCTAGAATCACGATCTCTACCAGGTTGAACATAGTGATATTGTAACTCCTAAATTGATAGTGCAGTTTGTTTCAGGGATTATTTCACTTCATTACTGAACTACTTCACATGCTGATGCTGATGTTGGTATTATTGTGTGTAGCTAAGTGTTTTCTAGCTTGCTACCGAGCTAGCCAGACAGCCTTTACAGAGAGAGCATTGCATTGGGGTTTTGTAGTCGACTTAAACTCTGCAGATTTCCACAAAAAATCCTAATTTATTATAAAGACATAAATACAACATATGTTGTTCTCACATATATGCGTTAATTAACAATGCAAATCACAGGAATTTGTGGTTTTGAGTGGATTATTCCTTTAAGTAAATTGAGTTTGTGTCACAAATCGCAACCTATTCTGAAGACTTCTTCTGACCAAGGCCCAAGGAATAGGGTGACATTTGGGATGCAGCCAAATGTGCTCTAGACAGAAGGTCAATGTCCAGGATATTGCGGTACGTATTGTGTGCATACAGATAAGGTTTAGCTTTGATCAGATGTTCACGTTTAGAGAGTATTATATTGAGTGTGCTTAGAGAACACTGTATAGTGTAATGGGTCATGTGTACTGGGGCACACCATAGCAAAACTCTGGCCTGTATACGTGCAACAGGAAACAGACAGGGGCTTGAAACCTGAGGCTGCTCTACCTGCTGCTTCTTGCTCTCTGAGAGAGAGAGAGAGAGAGAGAGAGAGAGAGAGAGAGAGAGAGAGAGAGAGAGAGAGAGAGAGAGAGAGAGAGAGAGGTGGAGAGAGGGAGTAATCCTAAACGGAGGGGTGGAATTCTCCTCTGACACGTGCCTGTCAGCACTCCCAGCACCCACCTCGGAGCTCTGCCATCCCCATGGCGACGACGGAATGTTTTCTTTAATAATAGGCAACTTGGAACCCTGCGAGTGTCCCCGCACACAGATATTCTTACTCATGCTTTACTAACACCTGTCAAAAGAAGTGCTCCCCTCAGATCTTGATGAGGAAGACAGCTACTTCTAGGAAATCCTTAGGCTGGGCATACGCACACACAACTGCACACACACACTCGCGAGCACACACACACATACACAAAAAAACCTTTGTACACACACACACTCACTCACACACTCACACACACACGTGTGCCCTGACAGATCGGAAGACTTAACTCCCCAAAAAGAAGCCTGAAGCAAAATAAAGTTTGACAACAAATCTATCTCTCTGACAAAACAGCCGACATCTGGACTTAGGAACTCAGGAGAAGAATGTGAAAGGAACAAATTAGAGGTTATTGTTCATGGAGGGATGTTAGGACTGAGAGAGATTGTAGGGGCCAGTATTTGATATAATCTACCTCCACTGTCTGATGCTATCTCACCTCGTAGTGTCTCTGTGCTGTGTGAATGTGGAGGAGTAAGGAGGTGCTTTGGTTCTGTCTCGTTGACGTTCCGCGACTACAGAAGAGCGAGGTTGGCTTGTTGACAACATGGGCAGGGACGGAGGAGGCTTGGAGGAGGCGTGAGGAGGACCAGACGAGGTCTCAAGGAGCTTGGTCTTTGTCCTTTACCATGTTATTTTGAAAAATTGAGATATTGAAAACCACTCTCCTTTCTGATACGTATGGTTTAACTCTGACTTTAATATTATTGTGAGATTCTGGAGGCAATGCCATGATCTGTAGAGGGATAATGAGATATCAATTGAATTCAAAGTCACACTCCCAACTCTGCTTGAAATAAACCAGGTCTACACCACATCATGGGAATCATTGTGTGAAATGTACTGTACCAGAGCACCACAATTGCCCTTGCAGCATTTCCCACGATCGTATAATTAAAATGTCTATTCACATGTGATTGTGGCTTAATTCCTCTTATTAAAGTACATAATGTGCTCATTAAAGCAGTAATGGATACGAGGCGTTGTATCTCCAGTTCCTTAATGCTATTGTTACCTATGGGAGAGACACCGTATCCCAAAGCAGCGCTAATGCTAGCTAGCCGGGGCAAGTCTGGCTCTGTAGCCTGTGTCTTTGTCACTCACCTGGTTGGCTGGTGGGAAGAAAATGGCTGACATTTGGATGAGGACTGGGGTAGCATCCTGGCAAGCAGGTACAGTAGGACAGGTGATACCATGGGAATCTCTAAGGATCTGGGAAATTAAGGGCAATTGTTTTGTTGTGCGTATTACTGTGAGAGTTTCTCCGGTGGGAAAGAGAAAATGTTTTCTTTCTGCTTGGTAAATGGCAGAGGTCACTCTGTCACTATTTTACACAGGCGGCAGGTAGCCTAGCGATTAGAGCATTTGGCCAGTAACTAAAATGTCGATAGTTTGAATCCCCGAGCCGACAATGTGGAAGAAAATGTGTCGATGTACCCTTGAGCAAGGCAATTAACCCTAATTGCTCCAGGGTTGTCATTGCACATGGCAGACCCTGACTATGATCCTGTTCTCTGAGGGTGTCTCAGGGAGAGTGGGAACTGCAACAAAAAAAAAGATTTCCAATCTACACATGTATATTAATACACACTTGTACATGTGTGAAATAAGACAAATATAAGTACCAACCAAACTATTGTTATTTTGTGTCACCAAAGTGACCAGTGAAAGTTCCATATAAGGAATATGTTCCCACTGATGACATGTACCTAATATGTCAGTAGTGGTGACATAACAATGGTCAAATGCCATTATTTTTTACATATTCTAAAGAGACCACGCTGTCTCAATATCAACTAATTGAACTTCTTTTTTCTGATACATCCGAATTGTCCAAAGGTTTTGCCCCTGTCTGCTCTTTCAGTGCCAGTGACATACTGTATGTACAGTGTGATTTTACATGAGCAGGATTTACTTTTTGAGGATGGCCCATGATGATGAGAGAGAGAGAAAGAGAGGAGAGAAAAAGAGAGAGCGAGAGAGAGAGAGAGAGAGAGAGAGAAGAGGGAGGGAGAGAGAGAGATAGAGGAGAGAAAAGGAGAGAGAGAGGAGAGAGAGAGAGAGAGAGAGAGAGAGAGAGAGAGAGAGAGAGAGAGAGAGAGAGAGAGAGAGAAAATAGGGAGGTAGAGATAGAGAAAG